>NC_087210.1:70833455-70873455 GCF_015104395.2 Macrobrachium nipponense
TCGTTCACTCGCTTTGAGAAGCGACGGAATGCTGCTCACGGACGGCGGTTATCTTGTGGCTGGTATCTCAAGCATACTTTTTTGACGCTTGAAGTATTTCTCTAACCTGGATGCTCATGTTAGTTAAGGCCTGAATGATGTTGCAGACTCACCTGGATGAATATAATACCTCTTTCAAAATTAACTATTTTTCAGAACGTTTACACTGTTATTCAATTTATTGTGAAATAACTATATACTTTCATTCTTCCTCTGGTTAGCCCTTTTCTATAGGCGTCTAGATACACATTTAAGCATAAAAAACACTAAACGATTTAATGCTTGGCTATGATGGTGAAGATGGGTCTATTCCAGCTCTAGTGATTGTATCGAAATTTTCAAATGTAAGTACTTGTGAACGAGGACAGACTTCTATCTTTCCTCGTGGTCAAGTAAATATCGTGACCTTGTTCTCATATCCCGGACCCGAGATCGACGCTTTTGTGGGCATCAGAATATCTTCATTTCTTTCTTCGTTTAGGTCTAGGCTTCCTACACAGTAATTTGTAGTGACAAGCGTTTCCATAATGTGAAGATCTCGAGAAATTAAGGCCTTGTGGTTGATAACAATTACACATGTATCTGGTAAAAAAGGAACCAGTAGTTTGTAAATACATTCTTGTTAGTGTTTTTTCACCCTCGAGAAATCATAAATTCATTCCATTTAGAAGATAATAGATTCAGTATTATCGAAAGATGAAAGCTGTTTCTTTATGCTCTCGCTGGTCCCAATACAGTAAATGTAGTATCGTGTTCAAAGTATGATTATAGAAGGGTCAACCCATAACTCACGTTACCAGAACTATTTCATTGCCATTCATATCGAATTTCTGGTGATAGAAGTTCACTCTCGACGAGGTTCGGAAGTCACGTAAAGCCGTTGGTCCCGTTGCTGAATAACCGCTGGTTCCATGCAACGTAAAAGCACCATACAAACAAACAAAACAAAACATTCGCATCGAAGACCAAGATTTGATACTGAATAAAGTTTTATAGGTTTTTCCTCAGTCATACAAGTAACTAATATCATCATAGTGTGGTCCCTGTACTAGCTTTAGCCACTAAGATTATCACAGTCGCTACATTATAATGATATTAGTGATTTATGCGACTGAAAAAGAAGGCAAACGGCCAAAGTTTGCCGAGTGAGTAGGTAGCAAAGAATGCCATCTACCCCATAAAAATTTAATCTAACGAGAATTAGACTTCAAATTACTATTAACGATCACTACCATTAAAACGGGAGTAGTTAAAGTTCTGCACTGTGGCAGAAGGTTATTTCAGTTGACAATTTCCCTTAGCAGGTAGAGTAATGAATTTCATTTGAGTATTCTGAATCCCTTGACATTCCTATTAAAGAGACAGGTTTATCATCACTTACTTTGAATCGCCCGATGAATAAATCATGTATGCATGCATGTGTGCGTATTTATATGATCTAACTGAATAACGGTATGATCGCTGGCTGGGATATGAAATCCCTAGTCTCATGTGACATTGATATTCTGATAAGACCCTTGATACCTGGTCATTTCGTCCTCGAACTCGAACTTCGAGTATTAAAATTCTTTGGGGTTTATTGAATATCATGCGATTTAGATAACTAAGCACAACTAGAGCCTATAAATCAATTTCATTGCGGAGCGAGAGGTTTATGATTCATAAATCTCCAGAGCTGACCCGAATTTAAATATCTTTTTATTAAAGGCTCAGCAGCCTCTGTTGTTTTCTCTTCTCTCTGCGTAGTTGATTGGAGAGGCAGGGTAATAAATACCCGCATGTAGACTTGGCCTGAAGGAGGAAGTCCCCATAAGCGGGTAGCGCCGTCAGTGGTCCTCATGCGATGCACTGTAGGCATCACTTAAGATTTTTTGCAGCGTCTCTTGGGCCCTTAGCCGCAACCCCTTCTATTCCTCTTACTGTACCTCCGTTCACATTCTCATTCTTCCTTTTCTCCTAACAATTAATTCATAGTGGAACTGCGAGGTTTTCCTCCAGTTACACCTTTCAAACCTTGTTACTGTCAGTTTGCGTTTCAGGGCTGAATGACGTCGTAGGCCTTTGCCCTTAATCTTATATTGTATTGTATTCTGAAGGGGAAAGAAGAAAGGATATATTCGAAATAAAAATGTTCCTGTGACCGAGTAAGTGGAAGGATTTGTCTCTTAATTGGTAGCCATCAAGTTAGAAAGATGATAGAGAAAGTTAAGAATGATAGGGAAAGTCAGATGAGATCTTGGAAAGTAACAGGGGAAGTGAGTTAGAATAGTAGAGAAAGTTAGAAGAATGGTAGGGGAAGTTAAAAGGGCATTAGGGAAAGTTAGTGGGAATCATAAAGAGCGTTAGAAGGATTAGGAAGGCACTTTAGTTAGAGAAGAAGAGAGTTTCGAAGAAAAATATGGAAACTTGAATTAAGAACTAGAAACCGGAAAGAATTTCCAGCACTGGCAGTTGGGAGAAAGGAAAGTTCCCAAAGCAACCCATCCGGGATAAGCTGATTAAGCTGTAGGTTTTTGAACTGGTTCAAGTTTCAGATTCATTATGCTGATGACATTCAAAAGTTTTCCTGCAAGTAACGATCGAAGGATAAAGTTTCAAACAATTAACTATTGTCTAAAGCATTAGCAATTGGGTTGGGAGAAAAATGCTTTAACGCAGGTGAAAGCCAAGATTTATGACCCGCCTGACTTTGTATATTGTGGGTGATCTTTTCTGTATTTGCATTTTTTTTAAACCGAGTTTCCAGGGTGAAACATTCCTAAATGAAATTATGACGGGACGAATATTTTATTATTCAGTTGAACTAAATGCAAATATATTACGTCTTTACTGACTCCTGCTATTTTTCCGAATTGATTTTCGAGTTTTTAGTTATGCCTTATGTTGAGGTTTCAGTATCTAATTAATACCGCGTACATATTGCTGCTATTACATCATTATGGATTACTTCTTTTAACAAAGAATTAGTTTCTGAACATACGATTGGTTACGATACTTCGTCATTTTCTCTCATTTTAAGTTGAAATAAATTGATACTTCGTAATTTTTTCTCATTTTAAATTATGAAATAAATGATATTTCGTCATTTTCTCTCATTTAAGTTATGAAATAAATTTATAATTCGACATTTTCTCTCATTTTAAGTTGAAATAAATTGATACTTCGTAATTTTTTCTCATTTTAAATTATGAAATAAATTGATATTTCGTCATTTTCTCTCAATTCAAGTTATGAAATAAATTTATACTTCGTCATTTTCTCTCATTTTAAGTTATGAAATAAATTGATACTTCGTCGTTTTCTCTCATTTTAAGTTGTGAAATAAATTGATACTTCGTCGTTTTCTCTCATTTTAAGTTGTGAAATAAATTTATACTTCGTCCTTTTCTCTCATTTTAAGTTATGAAATAAATTGATACTTCGTCCTTTTCTCTCATTTTAAGTTATGAAATAAATTGATACTTCGTCCTTTTCTCTCATTTTAAGTTATGGAATAAATTGATACTTCGTCCTTTTCTCTCATTTTAAGTATTGAAATAAATTGATACTTCGTCATTTTCTCTCATTTTAAATTATGAAATGAAATATTTTCCTGAAGCGTTCTTGCCAGATGTTTTATGTGATATTAAATAAAAGTTTGTAACTTAAGTTATTCAATATATATATATATATATATATATATATATATATCTATATATATATAGTATATATATATTATATAATATATAATAGATATATATAGATAATATATATATACATATAATAATATATATATATGTATGTATGCTATGTATGTATGTATGCATGTGTTTTTGTTTGTTTATATATGATTGTGGGAGAACAGCGATCGACTGTTTGCTCACCTCTCTGAAGTAGATGGACAGTAAAAGAGGAGGAAGTGTCGTCGAACCCATGACGAAATACTCATTTAAAATGTGCAGTTTCACTCAAAGATGAAATGAAAAGCCCCATGAATTAATGAAGGCTCGCGATTATTCAAATGAGTTTGATTGAATGAACGAATCCGGTGGGCGCGATGCATCGGTTCTTAATGACGTTAATCATTTTGCTGTCGGTGTGACGTGATTGGTCGCTGGCTGGAAGACGAGCGCTGTCATTGGCCATATGGCGAAGGCAATCGAGGAGGCGAAAGGTTGTCTGGTAAAATTGGATGGGGCTCCGCGTTGCTTGATCTTTGATTGGCTGGCGGAAGTGCGTGGCACTTGATCTTTCGTGAGTGACAGAGATTTTCACTGGATCTTGGGCCTTGCTTACGCATTATAAAGTCTTTCGGTACGTACAAGAGGCTGCAGATGGTAGTTAAAATGTTTAGTCCAGGTTTTTTAGTACGTGAAGGTTTTTTTTTTTTTTACTTTTTTATTTATTTATTTATTTATTATTATTTTTTTCCTATGAATGGTTTTAAGTTGCTCCGGCAAACAAGTGGATAGGATTTTATCAAAATAATTATTTGAAACGTACACTTTGCGTTTTATTCAACTAAACCGTTTATATTTATAATTTTAAATATGGCTAGGTTTTCCTTTTACGAATGAAGCAGTACTTGAAGAAGGGAGGGAGTAATTTCGGGTCAAAGGTCGAGGAATGTCAAAGGTCACGGAGATGCTTACACTCGCAAACAAATATTTTTCCTTTCACTCCTACCTCCAATACCTTCCTGCTTATTCGTCAGTATCATTTCTGTATTTGCTTGGCTACCTTTTGTGGTACTGCCAATTCAGAAATACTTGTTCCTGAATGTTTTACAGTAGTTTGTATATTTGTCACTTAATAAAGTATCAACGCTGCTGTCTTTAAACGTGGATTAATACGAATACATTTACTTTTATCCGAGATGGTGTTACTTTCAAATAATTTCTTTTTAAAGAAAATTAATTATATATAGGTTAGCGTACAATTCTGATATACATATAATTTGTGTTCATACACGTGCTGTAAGAAATAATATACGAATAAAGCGGTTAGGGTATTGATGGCTATATCATTATTTTTTTTTTTTACCGGGGTAGTAGATAATTAGTAGTAATAAAAATAATAAGATGAATTGGGAATATTTTAAGATTACTGAAGCAGTTGTGATAGCTTCATATTTTCTAAAGAATGACCAGTTTTTTAAAATTCCACTCAGTATTGCGAAAATTCAGTGGAATTGTCATTGTAACCACTTGGCCACTTACAATCACAATCCTACTGAATTTCCGCAATATGAAGCTATCACAACTGCTTCAGTAATCTTAAAATATTCTCAATCTAACTTACTTTTTTTATTACTACTCATTATTTACTTCCCTGGTAAAAAAGAAATAATGATAAAGCCATCAATACCCTAACCGCTTTATTCGTATATTATTTCTTACAGCACGTGTACGAACACAAATTATATGTATATCAGAGTTGTACGCTAACCTACATATAATTAATTTTCTTTAAAAAGAAAATTAATTATAAGACTGGTATAGCGTAGCCTCTCCTCTTAGCAATTTGACCTAAAGTCCTTCAGTATAATTACTTTCCTCGCGCGGTCCTAAATGGGCGGACCAGATGTGGTAATAGTAGATATGGAGTCATATTCTTGCGTCAGTTACACGAGCGTTTCAAGTGCGTAGTGTCTACTTGATGTAGGGTAACACAATTGCTTTCAGCGTGGCACTCTCTTGCGTGGCAGTAATGTGAGCAAGTACAACTGCTTGTTGGTACTTTAGAAACTTTCTAAAGTTGTGAAATACTTTATTCTTAATCGAGTCGTTCCTCGTGAGATAGAATTTGCTTGTTTGCCTAATTTTGCTTTATTGGAGAATGCCAACGGGGGGGGGGGGGGGGGGGAGGGGGGGGGGGGGGGGGGGGCACTTCTTGATACTATGTAATCTAGGCTTAAAAAAAAGAGAGAGCAGATAAAAAAAAAAAACATTTAAGGCTTGGCCGTGAATTTCTGATCATGCCTTTTAAAAGAAGGAGCAACGAAGCTGAAGGAAAATTCCGAAGTTTACAACTGATTATGAGTTGGCTATGTTATTGCTTTTCGTCGAGTCAGTGTGTAAGAAAAGACTTAAAAGAATGTTATCATAACTGATGAGTATAGCAGCCACTATTCAAGATGGCAATCTGTTGCTTTGGAATAATTCATCGTTAACAGATGAATGCCAGTTGATACAATATTCATAAACGAGATGTTCTCATGCACAAAGAACATGAATAGACTTCACTTATAAATTGTTGAACTCTGCCTCCCTATGTATTCCCTTATTCGCTTAACCTACCTTTTCATGATAGGCAGATGTTTCATCACTTAGTAAGGATGCCTATTAATACTTTAGCGGTAACCAACTTCTTATCTATGTACCATAATAAAACAATATTAGAAAATTACTCAGGTGGAAATTGAGTACTTCCCTTTTTTCCTGGATTTTTCGCTTTTCATTTATTATAGTTTAGGTGTATGCATGCAGCAATAAAACATGTCATCAACACTGGTCGGCAACTTATTCCATACATGTCACAAACGGGTTGAATACAAGTCAGAGACATGGTTGTTACAGCATTTACTAGTGGTTCGTTCTGCACTTAGTTGCCTTGTTACAACTTATATGTGATGTGTTTGTGGTAAAATGCTGACATGTGTTTGTGACATGTTTACTGTTTTGTGGATTGACCTTCATGCATCTGTTAATGCCAACTTATAAGAATGTCATGTTCCAACGCATTTTTAATGTGATATCTGACTGTCTTTGGTGGTCTTGTTTTGTCGATGACTTGTTTTCAAGCTGCTTGTGATATATTTGTGATAATTCGCCGACGTGTGTTTATGACATGCTGTTCTGTAGCGCTGACCGACCTTTATGCGTGTCTCAGTGCTAGCTTAAATAAGAAAAAATTATCCAACTCATTTTTAATACGATGACGCTCTTTGGTTGGTCTTTAAATGTCGGTGACTTGTTTTCAAACTGTTTGTGATATGCATGCAATAACTCACCAACGTGTATTTATGACGTACTGCTCTGTAGCGTTGAATGACCTTTATTTGTTTGATAATGCTAGCATATATATATAAAAAAAGTCCAGCGCATTTTTAATGCGATGACGCTCTGTGGTGGTCTTTTATGTGAATTTTTTGAAAGTCATGGCGGCCACTCAATAATAGAACGATGCTATTCACCATTGAAGATAGTGATGGCTCTGGAATGACTACGCGATTTCCACTGGTAGCTGAATAGCTAAGTGGTCGGTTATCCGAGGTCAATTACTCGTGTCGATAGAACAGATAGCAAGAGGCTGGAGTGTATGATTTTTATATATATATATATATATATATATATATATATATATATATATATATATATAGTCATTTTTTATGTGGGAAAATTTTACGATGTCTATGTTGTTTGCCCTGGAGAACTAAAGGTGGACTAACGTTATATATATAGATATATATATATATATATATATATATATATATATATATATATATATATAGTATATATTATATGTACTGCATACTTTATATTATTATATTTATATGTATACATAGATATATATGTTCTATGTATGTATGCATGAGTGTGATTACTAACGGTCTTTTGAACTGGTTTGAACAATTGCCCTTCAAGTTCACTAATCCCACGTATTATCTGTTGTTTCTGAAGAGTACAGCGAGCTTAGATGTGTTTTTTTTTTTTTTAATTACTCAGTCTATTTTAACATAATGTCAAATTCATCTATTATCTACTATGCTAGAAGTTAGATGCATGTTTTTAACATAATCTACTTTCGCATTTCATATTATGCGTTTACAACATTATTTTGACAAGCATAAATAGCCTAATTATACCTGTGAAATTTAAGAAATTTAATGGTGTTAATCACATACCATCTGCATTTGTCAATAAGAGGAATAACATATTTTCACAGGGCTGAACTATGATCTTTATACTGGTGCGCTTCCTCTTGCATACCCTCGAGTCGAGAGAGAGAGAGAGAGAGAGAGAGAGAGAGAGAGAGAGAGAGAGAGAGAGAGAGAGAGAGAGAATGTGGAGCATTTCATGAGGGTGTTAGAAGGGATTCCATTAACGTTCGCTTAGAGTTCAGAGTGGGATACCGAGGTACCATAGAGAGATCGGAATTTTGTTATCTGTCTTACAGTGACGTGTTTTCGTGGTGTCATTGTGGTTGTCTTTTTTTTTATTGCATTTTGATGAAAAAGAGAGAGAGAGAGAGAGAGAGAGAGAGAGAGAGAGAGAGAGAGAGAGAGAGAGAGAGTATGTATTTACGTTACGCAATAAACTGTATCTGTTCAGAAAAACAGTGAACTTTGTAGAGAGAGAGAGAGAGAGAGAGAGTATTTAAGTTACGTAATAAACTGAACTGTAACTGGTCAGAAAAACAGTGAACTTTGTCTTTGTAGAATGAATATGAGCAAGATAAACTATCGGGGGATAAAATTATTTAAATAAAACAGAGAGAGAGAGAGAGAGAGAGAGAGAGAGAGAGAGAGAGAGAGAGAGACTAGAATTCGTTATCCTTAGAAACTTACAAACACCAACAATATTCTTAGCACTAAGCAAATTGTAATATTTATAGATAGTGTTTATTTATTCGTGTATTTATTTTTGTATTTATTCATTTATTTTGTATTGCTATTTAGGTGCTTTTTCTAATCCAGATAACTTCATGTTTGCAAAGAATATTAAATTAGTTTGGTCATTAGCGATGGGGTTTGTCTTGGTACTTCCATTTTGGTAAGAGATGATTTTTAAGACAAACATGAAAGTCGAAAGGTAAATATTAATCATAATAATATATAATTATAATAATAATCATAATAATAATGTTTTCTGGTCTATCAATCTTTACCTTGTAAAAACTGTTCGGGGTACGAAGTGGGATTAATTAAAGAAAACCCTCAGTAATAATAATAATAATAATAATAATAATAATAATAATAATAATAATAATAATAATAATGTAATGTTTAATGCTTACAGCTTAGAAATGGGAATAAGTAAAGGAAAAACTCAATAATAATAATGGCCAGGACTACCAAAAATGAACGAATGCATTTCGTAAGCGGTTATTGTTATCGGCCAAATATAATCCACCAGAACACTTCGTTTCCGTTATAGTCACGGGTGTCGGTCGCATTGCAAGCTCCACGTGCGAGTCACTCGATGTAATGCTAACAATCATGAAGAAAAGATGGTGTCACTGTGCAGCTCCCATTCGAAGCGAGGCGTATAGTGATCAAGGACGGATGTGAGCAAGGTCGTGAATTTTTCTTTTGGAAAATGATATTACAGGAATTTGGTTGCGAATTCTGCTTACCCTACCTTGGCCCCGCCCTTCCCCACCTCTCTCTCTCTCTCTCTCTCTCTCTCTCTCTCTCTCTCTCTCTCTCTCTCTGTGTTTTCTGGAAATTTTAGTATTGTAACGTTAGATCATATTACAGGATTTTTTTTTTTTTTTTTTTTTTTGCTAATTTTGCGTACTCTCTCTCTCTCTCTCTCTCTCTCTCTCTCTCTCTCTCTCTCTCTCTCTCTCTCTCGAATGTTGATACATAGGAGAACTTTTTTTTTTTTTTTTTTTTTTTTTGAGAAGCAAACGCCATAGGTCCTGTTTCCGTCCCGAAACACTATTGTATATTGGATATGAAAATTGGAGTGACACAAGCATGACAAATTTGGTTTCGGCAAAATTTATTGGTTACTTTTGTGGAAAAAACTTTGTTCGGCTATGTATGTGTTATTTACATGCTTTTTGTGATTTCTTTTGGTATAACGCAGTAAAATTAAATGTATAATATATGAATCGTTGTTAATTAGCCATACATTTAGATTTGTTGTTATAAGATATATATTTATGAGACGGGATTCCGATTGGTATATTTGACGAGCTGATTTGCATACTTATGTTAAATGTTAGAGAAAACGAAAAAGGAAGTAAAATTACATAATATTCATCATACTCTCAGCCAAAAAAAAAAACATTTTGATATTAATTGGAGCGACAACTTGAGAGTAGAAGAGGGCCGGGGAAAGGGTTTTCATTTGTGAAACTCCATATATACCCTTTATATAAAAGATTCCAAAGAATGGAATCGGGAATCGATAACTTCTCCGGGAGCGGATCAAGGTTAACGGCTTAGAAATAACCTTGGGCTTCACGGGCTAACGAAACCGGAGTGAGCGAGTATAATAAAAGTTAGAGTTAGATCACTTTTCGTTTCTGTTTACAGGAAAATATGTGACCGTTCCATATCCGTTCAATCAGGGGAACATGTTGCTTTTCCATAATATTCCCAGCCTATATTATAGTGTACAGTATAGTTTTTTCGATTACTCGGGGAGTAAGCCTACAAACCACTTTGTTGTTGTTGTTGTTGTTCTTGTTGTGTGGTAGGAAAGGTCAATGGAAGAGCCTAACAACGTCTTTTAAAAAGGCTGTTACGCATTGAGTTAAAGATACAGGAATTCTAGGACAGGATATTTATGATTGATTTATTAGAATGAAAATGTAAATAATAAATAATGTGCATGTTAAACAGTACCTCAAAATTATATTTTAATAAAATATAGGAAATTTATTTTGATTTTCCTTGGTGAAAGAACGCTCTGTTTGACTGTAGATTTTAGCACGTTTTAATTTACGTTAAAAGTTAGGAATATGATATTCACAATTTATGCGTCAGGGGAATATCTTCCACGCATCCCGAGTAAGCTGGAGGTCGGATCACGCCTTGTTTAAGATGAAAAGGCGTTGTTGTATATAATGTTTATTTCTTTAGTTCCGGAAGTACTAGTCTTATATTCATAAAAGTGGTCTCTGAATAGAAAGATTTTTAAATTTGAAATGATAAAGAGGAAGTGAGTCTTGGACCAGATGTGGAAAACATATCAAAGGAATTGATCTTGCGGTGCACTGTAGGCATGACTTGATGTTCTTTGCAGCGTCTCTTCCTTTGGCCGCTAGCTCCAACCCCTTTCATTCCTCTTACTGAACCACCTTTCATATTCTCTGTCTTCCATCTTACTTTCCAGCCTCTCCTAACAATTCTCTCTTAGTGCGACTGTGAGGTTTTCCTCCTGTTACACCTTTCAAACCTTTTTGGTCTTCATTCTCCTTTCAGCGCTGAATGACCGCGTAGGTCCCAGTGCTTGGCCATTGGCGTGAATTTCATATTCCAGTCCATAAAATGAATTGATTTTATTGAAAAATACATGATGAGTTTCTGGTAAATTTACACCCCAACAGAATAATAGATATTTTAAACAACGAAACATTTAAAAAGCAGGCAACCATTTCAACAAGGCACTTGCCGATCAAGTAGACTTATTCATCGTATATAATATATTATATATATATATATATATATATATATATTTATATATATGTGTGTGTGTGTGTGTGTGGTGTCCTGTGTCTGTGTCTGTGGTGTATATTTATACATATGCAGTGAAAAAGGCAATGGGGATAAGAATGTTAATATACAAGAATATTATAAAAATTCCAAATATATATTATATATATACGTATATATAATATATATATATATATATATATATAATATATATCATTAATCTTATATATATCATATATATATATATATATATATAAAATATCGATGAATAAGTCTACTTGATCGGCAAGTGCCTTGTTGCAATGGTTGCATGCAGAAACTCTCTCATTCTTCATCTGATTGGGTGTGATCAGCCAAGGCGCCAGTATCATCTATTCTTGCCATCCCTCCACATTTTGTTTATTCCTTCTTTTCTTTTTTTATCTGTGCGTAATATGGAGTTATTAGTTTCCACAGGTATTGATAGCGTGAACTTTGAGATGTTTCCTCAGACGACGCTGAAGTTTCTAGATTCTGAATGATAGTTTTGTATGACTTTAGTAAGAGTTAAATACTTAATCTTATCCTTATTCTCATTATTCTGTAGTTTTTCATAAAATTATGGGTATTATAATCTATGTTAGGTACATGTATGGTATTTTTACTTGGTTCGTAAATCATTACAATACTTCAGGTAGTAGTAGATACACAATTGTGGAATCATTGATTTTTCTAGTGCCTTTTCTCGCTTGTTACCATCCAGTTTTGTCGATTTTGAAGGGGTTTGTCTTGATAGCATCTCTCTCTCTCTCTCTCTCTCTCTCCTTTACGCCTCGTTCACATGAAAGCTACCGCATGACACATGATAAGATAGCGAGTGCATCTTCCCTGACCCTTTTTATTTTCACATTATCCTCTTTGGCTTAATGAAGTAAGCTCATATTGCAGTGTCTTACCCACTACGTTGGAATATTGAAGCCTTTTGTAGCATTTTAGTTTTCTTTCAGTCAGGAACTTCTAATATTACATCTCCCGTGGGGGTTTAGTGCCGTCAGTGCTCCTCATGCG
This sequence comes from Macrobrachium nipponense, assembly GCF_015104395.2. Taxonomy (NCBI): domain Eukaryota; kingdom Metazoa; phylum Arthropoda; class Malacostraca; order Decapoda; family Palaemonidae; genus Macrobrachium; species Macrobrachium nipponense. The sequence continues at coordinate 70,845,910 of NC_087210.1, forward strand.
GTGCAATGTAGGCATTACTTAAGGTTCTTGGCAGCGTCCCTTCGTCCCCTAGATGTAACCCCTTTCATCCTTGTACTGTAGCTCCGTTCATAATCTTTTCTTACTTTCTGCCCTCTCCTAACAATTGATTCATAGTACAATGCGAGGATTTCCTCCTGTTACACCTTTCAGTCCTTTTTACTCTCAATTTTCGGTTCAACGCTGAATGACCTCATAGGTCCCTGCGCTTTGCCTTTGGCCTAAATTCTGTATTTTATTATATTCTTACTATTGCATCCAACAGAAGCATCGCAAGCAATAGCACCACCAGTAATACTAACACTACCATCGCCACAGTCTTCTTTCCCACAATTATCCCTACATTAAGGGGTTGGTTGCCTAATGCGCCTTTCCTTACAACATCAGGCATGGTTTATTATTTGGCAAAAGGGTTTTTACGACCACATGCCCTTGCTGTCATCAACCACAGTTATTGGCAGTGGGCCTAGCTTTTACTTGAACGTAAGACTGCAAGGCAGCAGTTTCCATAGTTATTGGCGGTGAGCCTAGCCTTTTACTAAAACGTAAGACTTGCAAGGCAGCAGCTGTCCTGTTAGTCGCCTTTTACGACACGTAGGACCTGCGGTGGTAGTAGTATTCATACACCCCTACTACAGGGTGGACTACCATCGCTACAATCGCCATCGCTATCTCCAACACTAGCGCCAACACAACGTCAACACCCACGGCACTGTCCTCCCCATCACCGTCAGTTTCAATGCCACAGAAACCATCTCCGTTCACAACAGGAGCCTGAATACCACCACCACCACCATTATCACCGACAACAATACCAACTCGAGTGTTGTCGCCACCAATAACAACATTAACAATACCAGTGCCGCCTTGACGGATTTCAACATACTGCAATTTTTTATCTCGTTTCGTGCAATTTGGCTATTTCTGGACCGACCAAGGACCGGGTTTTGTGTGCGCGTGCGCGCGTCTTCCTGCGCACAATGTGCAAGAAAAAGGTATTCAGGGTGTCTAAAGCTCTCCTTCCCCAAATACTCTCTCTCTCTCTCTCTCTCTCTCTCTCTCTCTCTCTCTCTCTCTCTCTCTCTCTCTCTCGTGAGCACACGATGTCTCCTCGGATGGAGTAACAAGTCTTTGAGATATCCTAATCCTTGTAACTCTCTATCTCTCATACAAATGTCTCTGAGACTAGATAATTTTCTCTCTGATACAAATGTCTGCAAGACTGGGAAAATTTCTCTCTCTCTCTCTCTCTCTCTCTCTCTCTCATAAGAATGTCTGTAAGACCCTTGGTATATCAGTTAGCGATTAGCCACATAACGGAAAGCATTAGAAACATAAGTCCTTTTTGCAGTGTACAGATAAGGATCATTAGCAAACATAACTCCTGTTAAAAAGCCAGTCCGTCCTTTTCAATGGTTGTTAGTGAGTCTTCCCTCCTGTGACGTTTACAGGGAAATAATTTAGTAGTGTAAGATCAAAATGGGCTCTTAATTTTTTATCATTAAAAGTTTTTAAAATTATGTCCTTTAAAAATGTTTAGAATTATTTAGTTAGATAAAATGTCTTCGGTCTTTCATACAAAATGTTCGAAAAGAATAGGCTTGATGTAATGACGTCTGAATCAGATTGATTCATTGTAATTTATCTGGCGTTACAACTATCAGTGTCAAGGACGTCTGCATAGGAACTTCGTCTTCCAGAGTGAAATAGAAAAAAAAAAAACTCATTGTGAAGAGTAAAATAAAAGTACCTTGAACGTTTTAAACTCTTGCATTTAATATTGTATATGTAGTAACTGTAATTTGATTAATATATACATTTGAGAGGGATAATTAAAAATAAAAATAATCGCGCGGTAAATGATGTGATTTTTCCGGGAATGTATCACGTTTTGTAAGCTATAAAAAAAACCATCAGTGTAGTAATTGATTAATTATTAGTTTGATCATTTTTTTTTTATTAAACTAACGTGGGAAATCACTTAAACAATTTTATTTTCCATGTTGTTTATGTGAATCTCATTCGGTTTATAACATCATATAATAATTTCACATTTCTATAATATTTTTATAAATACGTGACATGTTTTGTTTTAATTTTTTCGTATTAAATTAAATATACATATATATATATATATATAATATATATATATATATATATATATATATATATATTATATATATATATATGTATGTAGACGGTGTGTTCGTGCATAAAACTCACACCTTATATATATATATATATATATATATATATATATATATATATATATCACACAAAAAATAAAACGTGATTTTATTTATTAGCTGAAGCCCCTGTCTTTTCTTTTTTAACCTTTCCTAGTGGCTTCAGCCATTATCTACATATCATATATATATATATATATATATATATATAGTATATATATATATATATATATATATAATATATTAAAGTTTAAAAAAGAAAAGACGGCTTCAGCTAATAAATAAAATCACGTTTTTACTTCTGTGATATATATATATATATATATATATATATATATATATATATTATATATATATATATAAGGTGTGTGTTTTTATGCACGAACACACCATCTACAATGAAGCATGTTCTTGCATTCGTGTTCTTTAATAACATCTGACAAGTTGTACAAAACAGTTAGGTGAGGTTGTTTTTTATTATTTTTCCGGAGTGTAGGTACTGCAATAATCATTGTTTAATGAGTCTTTTAGCGGGCGTCGTATGTTGTTATTGCAAGCGCAAGCCCAATTGTTTGTTCGGCAAAAAGATTTGTTCTTTTCTTGATGGGGGTTATAAGGATGAAATTACTGTATTATTGAAGCATATATCTTTTCAGAAGATGGCAGGGTGTCTAGTCCTCATTTTCTCAATGTTCTCGAATGTGGTTGAATGGCCACAGGAAGAAAAGAATGCATCCCAGAGTGACAAGGTGAAAAAAATTTAAGTTATAATTATCTGTGTGACTCATTCTGTCTTTTTTCGTTACAGGTATGACAGTTCCTTCCGTAAGAGTTTCGTCTTTCGTTATGTGAGTATTTTTTAAACTGGATGATGTTTTGCGACAGCATACATGATGTAGCGAGTAATCTCTCTGTATGTGTGGGTGTGTTTGTGTGTGGACGCGCACAGGTAAATACGCATTTTTGAAAATTGCATATCTTCTGAGTTTTCCACCGTCGAACCGAAAATATATAAGAAATACACAATATTTTTACGTTTAAAAATGAAAGAAGAGCTCGGATTTAAAAAAAGAAAGGCAGAAAGGAAAATATAGTCATTTATATTCATGGTCTGACAGATGTAAATAAAAAAAAATGTGATGGAAGAGACCACTAGCCGGGCAACAGCCACCGGCTGGAGAGATGGACTGGAAATTGGTTGTGGTAGGTAGGAGGCCTTGTATGGATTCTCCCTTTAGTTGCTGGGCCTTCCTGGTGTCCTTTTCTGAGGGGAAATGGTGAGGGGAAGGCAATGGAGTATATTATTACCGTTAGGCAATTCCACTTCATGTATAACTGTGATTCCAGTATGCTGAACATACATATTATAATTATATATATTATATATATATATATCATATATATATGGTATCTATAATATAATATATAATATTGATATATATATATGTGTGTGTGTGTGTGTGTGTGTGTGTGTGTATGTGTTAGAGAGAGAGCAAATAACCGTAAGAATATAAAAAGGGAGGACGGAGGAGTATTACACTTCGGTTGTTATCTCCACCCCTTTAGAAATTATATTATTGGAATAATATTATTGGTAAAGGGGTGGCGCAGCGCTTTACTGTTCTCCCTTTTATGTGATTAATGTGGGGATTTTCATTGTGCAATGTACGAGCTTTAACAGTTTAAGTCCCTTTTCTCCTTAAGTGAATAGTTCTAGAGGATCTAGCTGTTAGCCCCATACTCTTCCCCTCTTAGCTTCGGCACTTCTCGGTCATTCATTCCTTGAGCCTTCTGAAGTTCAGTGGATTTCTCAGAAAAAGTTACGAGTCGTGACGCGCAAAGAGAAAAACACTTTATCGTGTAAAACAGAGAAAAAAACTATCATGTAAAACTCTTACCAGGTACAGCACAACAACAGGCAACCCAACCGCGGTCTGCGTTGAGGGAAAATCACTCTAATAAATGGTATTGGCTGTGGCATTATAGTACATACCTTTTCCACTGGTACGGTACTCGGGTAGTATCACAAAATACAAATGATTACAAATAGCTGGATAGGGGAATTACTATATATTAAGTAAAAATTTTTCATTAATAGATTGAACTACAAGATATGAACAAAAATGAATAAATAAATAAAGGAAAATGATCGAAGTCAAGTCCCAAAGTAGTAGTGCGAGATTGGTAACACGTTTTCAGTATAGAGCCGTTTCTGCGTGAGTTGATTGGTTCAAGAGAGATCAGCGATTTCTGTCACCGCTTCATTCAGATTCTGATTGCTGAATCTGTACACTCTTGCCAGACGTGGGTCTCACTGTCTGTTTGTTGGTTCTGGCTCGTCAGTTTCCGAAACACTATCAGCGTATGTGTGAGATTTTTTTTTTTTTTTTTTTTTTCACCGACTATTTTGCCTCTGGCCGGCCAATGTACCCCGGTCATGGCATGAACTGTATAAATTTCAGACATTTAATTTCATTGTAAATTCTACCGTGCATAAACGAAAACAAGTTGATTCTGTTATCCGGAGTAATTGTTTAAACTCTAGCGACTGCGTTCAATGGAATAAATTCGAGCATAAATGCAAACTTGAATTTTATTTTATTAATTAATGCGCAGCATCGTTGGTGCTTGCTTAAAGTTTCTAATCAAACATCGGGAACATTGGCAATATTTTTTCCTCTGTTGTCTATTCTAGGGACCGTTTGTAAGTTAAATAAGTTATGATATGTTTTTCGAAAAAGGGTTCCACCTGCACGGTGTCGTCTTTTGTGATATCTAACTAAATGGGAGGAGGATGCCTCGTAATCTTATCATCCCCGAGCGAAAAGACATGAGAGAATGAGGAGAGACGGAAAAAGAGAACATGTCCTCGCCCAGTAATAATAATAATAATAATAATAATAATAATAATTATATATATATATATACACACACACACACACACACACACACACTCACTCACATATATAGAGAGAGAGAGAGAAGTATATTCAGCAATTTACTCACAAGATATTCAAGGAAATTTCAGATCCATGAGCACTGCGATTTAGTTACTTTAAATTTAGATTTATTAATATAAAATAGTTTGCTTTATGTTGTGTGTTGGTGTAGCTACTTAGTGAATGAATTGACTAGTGCCATGCCATGCCAGATGCCAAATGTAAAATTCTTGATAAATCTCTGAGTTAAAGCAAATTTCACTAGCGAGAAGTCAATGATACACCTGATTATATTAAATATATATATATATATATATATATAGATTAATATATATATATATATATATATATATATATATATGATATTGGGTGGCACGCACATAACGCAAGTGTAGTTGTTATACCCTCAGTGCATCGGTACCTAAAGAACAAGAGTGTTATGTCTTCGAAAGCCTGGACTATGTCCATTAAAGAATCTGGAGTCTAAACCATAAAGTCTTTCTGAAGCCAAATACGAGTAAGTTGTGTTCGTGTGTGTGTGTGTGTGTGTGTGTGTGTGAGAGAGAGAGAGAGAGAGAGAGAGAGAGAGAGAGAGAGAGAGAGATGATGATGATTAAATTTCCCTGCAATTATTTTCTCTTCCTCGATGTACGTAACTTGAAGGCAAGGATAGAAACAGGAACATTTCCTTCTAAAGCAAGACAGTGTTGCATACAATGCATAAAATTAATCACTCACGGTCGATTATGCCTAAAAAATTCAGATTGACGAGTAATTTTCCATCGCGCCTTCCTGTCGCAATGGCGCATGCGCGTCCAAAGAAATAGAACAGTTGGCCTGATTATATGGACGAACTAACCAGAGGTTGCTTGGCGAAGCTAGAACACATTAATGGCAGTGCTTGGAATTTCTGTCTCTCTCTCTCTCTCTCTCTTTGTCATTTTTATAGGTCAGTGCTGTTTTAATCTAATTCAATTGTATATGAGCGGTGTTGAAACGTCGATGGCCTTACTCATCCATTTAAGAAAGCCCCTCAAAACGTATATCATAGTAGCGATTAAGATCTCTCTCTCTCTCTCTCTCTCTCTCTCTCTCTCTCTCTCTCTCTCTCTCTCAAGTGTCTTACATCCACGAAATTAAGTTCTGTTTGATGAATATTGCATTGTACAGTCCAAGAATATTTAACCTTGTACAATTTTTTTTCATTAATTAATATTCAGATAATATGTAATGCCAGTGAAAGTATTTAACGACGTTTCTCGACTCTGTACTACTAAGTGCCTTAATGACTGTGTGTTTTTATCAATATCTGGAATACGGGAAGGACTGAGAATTCTTATGACCTTTACACTCATCTCCTCCTCCTCCTCCTCCTCCTCCTCCATAAGGCTTAGATTTGATACGGCATTTTATGTAACCCGCCCTGTGGCCATGATAGATAAAAAAAAATAAAAAGTATCCCCATATCGAGTCCACATCGAGATGAAAGACGGAAATGAGACGGAAAGGCCTAAAAAGGCTTTGAAGTGCGACCTCGTAGGCTGTTATCCATCTTCTCTTTTGATGGTATTGGGACATTTTTTCCTCTTATTGCGACGGCCAGCGGCCCCGGCATTCAATTTATGCAACGCAGCCCTTGGAAAAAAGATGGAGGTGAAGTCAGAACGAAGAAGAAACGAGTGAAAAATGCGAGTTTCATGTAACTCAGCTGCGGTCCTTGACACTTTCAGCCACGGCCCGTTGGTGGCGTGTGTTGTTGGCACCTAAGACGCACGATCACGGCTAACTTTAACCTTAAATAAAATAAAAACTACTGAGGCTAGAGGGCTGCAATTTGGTATGTTTGATGATCATAGTTTGGATGATCAAAATACCAATTTGCAGCCCTCTTTTCTCAATAGTTTTTGAGATCTGAGAGCGGACAGGAAAAGTTCGAACGGACAGGCAGAGAAATCTCAATAGTTTTCTTTTACAGAAAACTTGAAAGAAAAAAAAATTGGGAAATGATCCTTAGTGAAGGAATGAGGAAAGGATGGAGGCCGCTTCCCATCTCGTTCTTACGAGCTTTGTGGGGAAATGATAAGATCTCATTCAGGGGTCGGGATAGAACTGGAACGGGTTATTAAATAATGAGAGCTCTGACTTGTCGGGGCCATTGGATTTAATTGGGCTACGCGGTGGTTAGAATCGTGTTGTAGGGCGCGCAGACAGAGGTATACTCCTGGCCAAGCAGTACCGTGGCCACGGCAGTACACGAGCCACACTGTGACGCCACAGAGTGGCGTCGGGGTGTTTCGGAAATGTGGCTTCGACATACCTTATAAACAATAAGCCTATGGGAAGTCACACCGACGCCACTCTGTGGCGACACAGAGTAGCTCGTTTAATCCTGGCCTAATGAAGGATTTGACTCTTCCCTCATTGATCTTAATTTTGTCAGTTTGTTTCTTTAGTCACAGTATTTTGGCAATTAGCGTTCCACTCGGTGGTCGCGGGTTCGATCCTCGGCCATTCCATTGAGGAGTGAGAGATGTGTATTTCTGGTGATAGAAGTTCACTTTCGACGTGGTTTGGAAGTCACGTAAAGCCGTTGGTCCCGTTGCTGAATAACCATACTGGTTCCATACAAACAAACAACCTATCATCTTCAAGTTCCAGAATACTAACGGCATTGAAGCATTCTTCTCTGTCCTTCTTTTTCTTCATTTTGTCTGTTTCCTTTCGTTATTCAAAATTTTGATAGCTGAGTCTCGTTTTTAGGTCGCAGAATAATAACAGTAATCATGATTGCTTTTTAGGATGTAATAGAGAATTCTGTGTCCTTTTTCTTGCTTTTGTCTGTTTTTTTCTGTTGTCAAAATATTTGATAACCGAGTCTTTCGTTTCTAGGTTGCCGAATAATAACATTATTAATGATTACTATTAAGGAAATTCCGAGAGACCAGTGTAGGCTTGCGATGGGACGAGAGGGGTAGGCCGACTGGCAAAGGCCAATAGAAGGAGATTAGGATTGGAGATGGCATTTTATGAGAGGCAGAAATTGATTGGATGGCAAAGGGTAGACGTTACGGTTAAGTGACACATTGATTGACAGATCGATAGGCATTGATTGGATCCGAGAAGCGTCTATCACGGAGCAAAGTTGAGTGGAAATTGTAGATAGGCAATCAGGCAACTCTATTTTTATCGTTGTTGGTGAGAACGTAAATAAACGAATGGGGAGTTGAATGGTTAGGCTTGTAGGATTTGTACTAACTGTCTCCTTCAGCAATATCAACCGTTTCCTCTAAGGTGGGTGGCTCCAGAGAAAGAGCAAGAAATTGGTCATTGTCCCATTCATCCGTTAATAGTAAAATACAGTTCATATAAAAATATATATTCATAGTGTTTAACTATATTTTTAGATTGTTGTAAATGAAGATACAGACTTAACTATGTTAAACTTACGAATGCCCAGTCTTAAATGACTGTAACAAATTCCGAAGGATATATATTTGCCCAAAAACGTTTTCCTATAGTGGGGGCAATACCAAAGAAAAACAACTGAATCACAGGAAACCATTTTTCATTTTTGGCAAAAGCGAACGGTGCCTTGGGGAAGAACTTTTTACCCTTGCTTGATTTATAGGTTCTGTCCCCCACAGATAAATATATTTTTCATTCTTACGCAGAATTTTTATACTCATTGGGAAAAAGCGCAAAAAAAAAGGAAAAAATATGTGTATATATATATATATATATATATATATATATATATATATATATATATATATATATATATATATATATATATATATATGGCTTCTCGTGGTTGACCAACGCTAGCCTACTATGAGATTGCCAGCTGCGAAGAATTAAATTCATTCTAATGCAAAGTTATTTTAGAGGAACTCCTCTTATAAGTCAGCATTTCTATCTATACAGCATAATGGCATGACCTCTGCTTTTGAGCGAACACTGGGTCTCAACGCTTTTGTGGATGGTGACAGTTTGTGAGCGTTAAGAATTTACTTTGGGTAAGTTGCTGTTTTGACTTGATGAAAATTATATTCTTATTATGGCTAACTCAAACGTTTTGCAAGGGGAAACAGTAGCACTTCTTTTATCGTAATTGATCATCTTGTATCACTGAACTTATTGCTACGACTTATTACTCATCCATTCATTTTTGTATTATTTATTTTATGCGCTTACTTGCAGTGTTAGTCGCAAATTCATAAGTGATAGCTATATTTCAAGCACGTTACTCATTATTTTCGTCATTACTCATTTCTTGGGAATTATTCGTCGTCTCTTCTCATTGCTCATATCTTAACCTCATTTCTACTCATGCTCATTAATTCATTCTCGACTTAGCTGAATAAAGTGACAAGCAGACCAGGATCTCACAGAATAATGCCGCGTTTATTAGTAGTCTGCGTGAGAAAGATAATGTATCAGAAACTCCCGGGAGAGAAAGATCAGGATTAGCTAAAACCAAAAAAAAAAAAACTCAACTCATGGAACTCCTCTTAAGAATAGTGGCACTGTGAATGATCTCCTTAAAGCGACGTCATCGATTAGCAACGCCTCAGTGGCGTGGTCGGTATGGTGTTGGCTTACCACCTCTGTGGCCGCGAGTTTGATTCTCGGGCATTCCATCGAGGGGGTTAGAGATGTGTATTTCTGGTGATAGAAGTTCACTCTCGACGTGGTTCGGAAGTCACGTAAAGCCGTTGCTGAAAAATCGCTGGTTCCTTGCAACGTAAAAACACCGTACAAACAAACAAACAAACAAGTAATCGATTAGCATTCTCGTTCTTGCATGCCTTGAGGGGTGCTCGGATGCAAGTCAGCAGACTTTTCCAGCAGATAGGTTGTCTAAGCATTTCTTTTTTGCTTGCTTTCATAAATTGCACTCGACTTGAAAGACCCGAGTATACATAAGGAAAAAGTGAGGGAGTTAATGTTACTCTTGCTTATATATATATAAATATATATATATATTATATATTATTCTATATATATATATGTGTGTGTGTGTGTGTGTGTGTGTGTGTGTGTGTGTGCGCGCGTGTGCGTGTGTATGTATGCACTTCATAGCTTCATAGTGGAAATTTAAAACACTAATAATCAATTTTGTTGTCTTGAAAAATTCGGAATGCGATTTTAAAAAGCAGTAAAATTAAATTCAATATATATGTCAAATTAAATCTAATATATACTGCTGTATCATGAAGCATTTCGCATATTACTGTGATAAAATTCTAGTCAACTCAGAAACAAATGTACGCCTTGCATATTTTTTTCTCGCTTTAAATAAAATCATAGGTAATTTGTAACATTAGTGTACATTGAAAACCATTTTAGTGTAACTCCAGTACGGTTCCAAATAAAAGTTTCAGCGCCTCAGTGGCGTGATCGGTATGGTCTTGGCCTGCCAGCTCGGTGGGCGCGAGTACGATTCTCGGGCATTCCACTGTGGGGTTAGAGATGCGTCATTCCGGTGATAGAAGTTCACTCTCGACGTGGTTCGGAAGTCACGTAAAGTCGTTGGAACTGTTGCTGAGTAACCACTGGTTCCATGCAAAGTAAAAACCCCATACAAACAAACAAACAAATAAAAATTTCCTATTTGTAATTGCATTTCAAATGAATGAATTATTCCATTGCAGATTATGTTAATTCACCAAGAAATTTCAACGGTTCCCATTGCCTCTCCCTTCGGGTGCCACCTGAATAAGGGCCCCCCCCCACTTTTTTTTTTTTTTTCTTCTCGAAAGCTGGAGGATATTAGCAATATTCCTACACGATAAATGTGCACCATGGACTCTTTCATACGTTGTAGTCTATTGGTCCGTCTTGTGATCTAGTGGTCTCCATGGATCTTGCCTGGGCTCGTTCGCCGGTGTTCCCATCATCATCATTATTTTGAAAGAAGGGCCATAAAGGCAATTCATTCCTGATGAGGCGGCCAAGGTGCATGCAAACCAAGGAGTAGTCACGTTCGAGAGAGATATATTTAAATGGCTAATTGGTGCTAAAAAAGTCGTATATATTTAAATGGTTAATTGATGCTAAAAACGGATATATTTAAATGGTTAATTGATGTTAAAAAGTGGGATATATTTAAGTGGTTAATTGATGCTAAAAAGGGGGATATATTTAAATGGTTAATTGATGCTAAAAAGTGGGATATATTTAAATGGGTAATTGATGTTAAAAAGTGGGATATATTTAAATAGGCAATTGATGTTAAAAAGTGGGATATATTTAAATGGTTAATTGATGCTACAAAGTGGGATATATTTAAATGGTTAATTGATGCTAAAAAGTGGGATATATTTAAATGGTTAATTGATGCTAAAAAGTGTGATATATTTAAATGGTTATTTGATGCTAAGAAGTGGGATATATTTAAATGGTTAATTGATGCTAAAAAGTGGATTATATTTAAATGGTTAATTAATGCCAAAAAGTGGGATATATTTAAGTGGTTAATTGATGTTAAAAAGCGGTATATATGTAAATGGTTAATTGATGCTAAAAAGTTGGATATATCTAAATGGTTAATTGATGCTAAAAATTGGGATATGTATATGTAAATTGTTAATTGATGCTAAAAAGTAGTTGCACAAAAGTTTCAGGAGTCAAAAAAAGAGAAGTATATGGGATAGTTGTGTTTCAGCATTTTACCTCTCTTGTCATTTCATTTACGGATCTATTCAATAGACCTGTTACTTTTACTTGTGAGATTACTGTAAAATCACATTAAAATAAGCAGTAGCAGTAAGAATACTATACTATAGCATCAAGTGCTATTAATTATTATAAGCATTTGCTATGGTGTAGTCGCTGTCGGCATAGCGTTGGTGGCGAAAGCTGCGTTTTTCTTTATATTAAAATTATTTTCAACTTTATTTTTGGGTTTCATCGCTGACTGCTCTTAATTCTAATTATTTAACGTTTCTCGTTATCTTTAATAATATCATTAACTGGATATGGCCTCTGGTGATATTGCTTTAGAACGAAATAAGAAAACTACTTAGGTTTAGCCTAAAAAAGGTTTCAGACCAAAGAAAGTAAAATACCAGATTCGGTGATGAAAGAAAATAACATGACATAGGAAAATGGACATATAAATATTCTGGAGACGTACTGTACGACCCACAACGCTCGTGGACAGCCGTTAACTGTATTATGCAATGTTTTTATCGTACATGACTATTGGCGTGCCATGAGAATGTCATCTTGGGAACAGTGTCATGAATATTTAGGAAATATAGTAAGTCGTTCACTAAATGCCTTTACCTAGAAATTATAAACTCGTCAAGCTAGTCGTATAACTATAAAGTTACGAGTAGAATCTAATATTATTTGTATTATTTGAGCCATGTCTTTGTTAGGTAGGCTGAATTCAAAATCGTCATTTTGACAGTTGATATTCTTAACGGCACCTGCTATAGTATATTTTGGTCACAGAACAATAACAACTGAATCTTCTCTTCTTTTGTGTCTTCTGTGCTTCTCTTTCATCACTTGATGGTGATCTTCCAGATCATTCGGCCGGGCACCTGATTATTTTTCTTCCTACAATTTCTGAGATCTTTTGTTTCCCTTTGTTTCGGTCTTCTAATACACACACACACACACATACACACACACACACACATACACACATATATATATATATATATATATATATATATATATATATATATATATATATATATATATATATATATATAATATGACTGGTAAAAATGTTCTGTTTCTGATTAAAGGAGCCCATAAAAACGCCAAAATATAGAGAGAAAATACTGTATTTCAGAGAACTGCTGTCTCTCTCTTCAGGTGGATGAATGAGAAAAGTTACAGAAAAGGCGGTATTTATACCAAGAGATCCATCCGCAGGTAAGCCAATTTAGGTCACTCCCACTGATAATCCTTCTTTAATCCTCTTAAGCGTTGGTTGAATGAACACTTTATTAGTGACATCTGAATCCCATGCGCCCTTTGTGATGTATGTTTATTACCTGCCTCTGTTTATTATATATATATATATATATATATATATATATATATATATATATATATATGTGTGTGTGTGTGTGTGTGTGTGTGTGTGTGTGTATGTATGTGCACTATATTTTTTCTGTCGTCGCATATATAAACCCTTCATTTTGTTCTAGCCTTTAAAGTATCTAATTTGGCGTTTCCTTTCATTTTCTCCATCGTTTAATTGAGCTTCTCTGATATGTGATATAATTATCTTTTCTGATATATGAAGTAGCGAAATTATGGGACTGTAGTAATGTCAGACTCGACGTTCCTTGCTGGTAAAGGAGACGGTAATGCATATCTGCAGATTGGGAAGGCAGATAATTATCTTTAATCAACAAAAAAATACACATATAAAATAAGAAGAGAAAATGTCTTTAGGAAGGGTACAAACAAGAATTTGAGAATGAGGAAAACTTCTGTGAGTAAAGATCTTTTTCTGTAAAGTCCAAGTGGAAAAGGAAAAGAGGCTCAAATGTAATTGTATTGGATTCATGTTTTCCGCTTGCGAGGAGGAAATTGAATTTTTGACATACTCTGCATAATGGCATTGAGAAAAGTGGTGTCAAGAATCTCTCTCTCTCTCTCTCTCTCTCTCTCTCATCTTGGGTGACACAGATTTCAGGTCGCACATATGTGAACGGCTGCAACTTTTGCATGATGCAGTATGAATCTTAGTGTGGAAATTTTAGATTAGCTTCCGTTTTTTTATATTTTTGAAGGAAATTGAGTCTTTATTGTTTATTTGTCTTTTACTGAAGAATGAACAGGCAATTCAAACAACTGAGTTAGAAACGATATCATAGGGGAAACTAGGGAAGTTCCTTAGGTAGGTGAGATCCTTATGAAAGGGAGACAGAGATGGCTCGGGTATGTCCTTCAAGAGCAGGGCGTGACAGTGTCAGCCGGGCACCTCTGGGCACCGGAGGAATATGAAGCCCCAGACCTCCTTGGAGGAGAACTGTGAGACGGGAACCTGGAGATTCGTGGAAGATAAAGCACAGAGAAGACTACGAAGAGGCGGCATATCACGGAGGCTGTTTGCGTTACATTGCCTTGAAATTCCGTAGGGGGCTAGTGCGTGGCCACGGCTAGTGCCTATAGTGCACCTCACGCGGTACACTGCAGGCATTACTCAAGGTTCTTTGCAGTGTCCCTTCGGCCACTAGCCGCAACACTTTTTCATTCCTCTTACTGAACCACCTTTTATATTCTCTTTCTTCCATCTTACGTTCCACCCTCTCCTAACAATTGATTCGAAGTGCAACTGCGAGGTTTTTCCCCACCGTTACGCCTTTCAATCCTCCTTTACTGGCAGTTTTGCTTATAGTGCTGAATGACCACATAGGTCCCAGCGCTTGGCATCAGGGCTAAATCTCATATTCCAGTTCCGTATGTTCCAGGGTTTGGAAGGCGAATATGATGCTTATTGATTAACGTTCTGTAGGTCGTCAATATTCAGTCTAATAATTGAACCTTTTATATACTTGATGCGCTTTATTTTCAGCATTAGTTTTTCTAGTTATTGAGCTAAAATTAGATCACCGGTTTTGTGTCAAAGAATAGGCTGACTCTCTTCATATGTGACCTTGGTGTATGAGTGCCCACAAGCTTGAGTCAAGTTAGAGTACGTGCCTTGGCCACAACTATTGTCATTTCCTATAAAAAAATATCTAGACAATTTATTTTGGCTGTTTTCATGATAACCCCTCTCTCTCTCTCTCTCTCTCTCTCTCTCTCTCTCTCTCTCTCTCTCTCTTTATATATATATATGATATATATATATATATATTATATATTATATATATATTGTTTTGCGAAACACCCATACCCACAACAGTGTATGGATGTGGGTATGGGTGTGTGTATACGTTTTAAATAGGTTTCGCAAAACAATTAATGCAATGAGATACCGTGTCCCTGAAACTGATATCGCGTTGAATTGAATATTCATAGAATACTCATCATGTAAACAAGAAGGAAATTGGGAGTTGTGTCCTTTGACGATAACCCCCAGAGAAGAGGATGTATATTAGTCTCACCTCTTCCATATTTATTCACCGTCACGTTTTGTTCCCTGTTCAACTCGGCAATTCTGTTGCCCGCTGAGTTCCTCGTTGGACGAGTGTATTTCGCGCTCAGTACCAACCCGCGCGGTAATCCGAAGTCCGATTCTCGGCTCGGCCAACACGGAACCAGAGGAATTTATTTCTGGTGATAGAAATTCATTTCTCGATACAATGTGGTTCGGATCCCACAATAAACTGTAGGTCCCGTTGCTAGGTAACCAATTGGTTTCTAGCCACGTCAAAATATCTAATCCTTCGGGCCAGCCCAGGGAGAGCTGTTAATCAGCTCAGTGGTCTGGTAAAAGTAAGATATACTTAACTTTTGGCCGCTGATTAGAGGGCTATAGTTATTTCATGCGGAGGTCGTAGGAACTGGCAGCTTAGTGTCCTTTACCAGGCTTAGGCCACCGCCATTTTGAATTCAAGATGGCGGTGCTTAGGCACGCAGGAAGTAAAATCGTAGAGGTTAAACAGTGAAGTATACCAATTCGGAAGAGGCGTTACTCGCGTGCTTAGAATGAAGTAGGCAGAATGTGGAAGGGGAAATGGAATCAGGATGATTTCATAGAAGTGAATGATTGGAATATGTTTGACTTATGAGGAGGCTGGTATTACATGTGCACACACACACACACACACACACACACACACATATATATATATATATATGTGTGTGTGTGTGTGTGTGTATATATATATATATATGTGTGTGTGTGTGTGTGTGTGTGTATCAGAACACTATTACCTTATTAGTGTTACACATTTAAAATATTAGGGTGTTGGTATTTTATTGGCTAAGGATTATAACATTTCTCCTGAATGCTTTAACAAGGGCTTCTATGGCAAGGAGAGACGACCAAAATTCCGTTGAGAATGCAGTATTAAATTATTCCTTTCTACGAAAGCCCCGCGGGAAGACCTCCAACCTCATACTGGGATATAGCCCAGAGATCGGAAGCGAAAATATAGGGGAGAATTCCATAGGGTAGAAATAGAGGAAAATAGATAGTCTTGTCTAAAAAAAAAAAAAAAAAAAAAAAAAAAAAAAAAAAAAAAAAAAAAAAAAAACAAAAAAAAAAAAAAAAAAAAAAAAAAGAAAAAAAAAAAAAAAGAGGGAATGTAGCATTTCACATCTTCAACAAACTTTGTACACTTAATTTTCGTACAAAGTTTGTTGAAGATGTGAAATGCTACATTCCCTCTCTCTCTCTTTTTTTTTTTTTTTTTTTTTTTTTTTTTTTTTTTTTTTTTCTTTTTAGACAAGACATTTACGTTTGTTCCCCTTAAGATTCTTACATTTTTTGAAGAATTTTCAAAGAATTTTTAAATGTTTTTATAATTTCTAGCCCTGCGTGCGAGGTGGACAAAAAATTGAACGAATGATTAATATTTAGTCTTACAATTATTTGCTACGATTTCCCGCAAATTGGAAACCTATTAGAAAACAATTGGGTTCAAGCTAGCATGCTAGAAGCGAAAGCAGGCCTTGTTATTGTGGCTGTTCTCTTGAATGATGAGCCCTTGCTTTTCATGGGTTTTTTTCTCGCATATCTTCAGGCGATTGGGAGCAGTTAACCTTTGCGCAGCTATAAACTTTGCTATGCGGGACACTAGCATCTTGAGTTATGTAAATATTTATGCATAGTTTAAAATAGCCGGCCTTGTTATAGCTCTTATGGGTAACCCTGGAGTAATGTTTACCTTCAGTTTCTGATACAGTTTTTTTCATTTTCATTGTTTTGAAAGAATATATAATTCCAAATTCATTCTTATAAAACTTTTCTCACTTTATTGTGTGTTGTTGTTATCAGTGAGAGAGAGAGAGAGAGAGAGAGAGAGAGAGAGAGAGAGAGAGAGAGAGAGAGAGAGAGAGAATTATTTAGACTGTAGGCTAAACACTTTCCTTGTCATTTTCATATTCATTTATTTATATCTTGCAGCAGAAGCGTTAACTAGTCATATATGTAGTATGTAAATCTTCTCTCCATTTGCCTTCATTATTATTAATTTATTCATTGGCAGTAGTAGTGATTTTTCTTATTAACGCTGTTTATTAATTTATATCCTGTCTGTTTGTCTAGTTCCTTTCATGTGGTTGATTTTCGCCAACTTCGATACCTGACTTGTTCTGCTAATATGAAAGTGTTTTTGTTTTATGTTATTACATTATTTAAATGGTTGTGGCAGTCTCATGAAAGGGAACGAAGGGTGTATTAGAGCGCCATTCTTTCCACACTGCCAGACCTCAAAAATCTAATCCGCCATTTCACCCAACCTGACCTTTCTATCGGTTTTACGTATCTTTGCATCGGTCAACCTCTCAGTCATTGTAACGACATGTGTTAAAGAATAAAAAAAATTCAACAGATTCGAGATTTTTCCTGCCATGTATTAACTTCCGCCCACCATTTACGCACACGCGCGTGAGCACATTATATATATGTGTGTATGTATATTTATGTATACGTAAATGTGTGTTGGTATATATATATATATATATATATATATATATATATATATATATATATAATGTGTGTGCGTGTGTGTGTATTTGTGGTCGTGTGTAATATGTATGTGTGAATACGTGTAGTTCCTCCCATGTGACCAAACTATATTTATATTCATTGCATCATCCTATCTCATTCCATATTCCATAAGTTTTAGCCATTCCTTTTGGGCATAGCAGTTGAGAACTTACGTCATTACTAAGGACACCTGAGAGCCCTATGTCCCACGTAACAAAGATGACTGGGATATGTTTTTGGAGTTTTCACAGTGTTCCTCTAAGCCGTTGTTCTTCCTTTTCCCCGCAGATTTCTCTAAGATTTTCCACCGTTCTTAGTTCCTCGTTGAATGAGTGGTTTTCGCGCTCGGCTACCAATTCGGTGGTCCGAAGTTCGATTCTCGGCTCGGCCAACGCGGAATCAGAGGAATTTATTTCTGGTGATGGAAGTTCATTTCTCGATATAATGTAGTTCGGATCCCACAATAAGCTGTAGGTCCCGTTGCTAGGTGACCAATTGGTTCCTAGCCCTGTATAGATATCTAATCCTTCGGGCCAGCCCTAGGAGAGCTGTTAATCAACTCAGTGGTCTGGTTAAACTAAGATATACTTAACTTTTTCCACCGTTCTTAATCCAGGGGCCAACTGGTTCAGCTGATACTATCTAAAAAAATGCTAAAGAATCCGTAGGTTGAGCTACAAGAAATTACGTTTGATGGGCAGGCTGCATTCCATTACTCCTCTCGACATGTATTCAGGCCCCTCCTCTTTCTTCCTCCCTTTAAGTAAGACTAAAGAGAGAATCAAACAGATAAACCTCCTGAAATAAAACCAGAAAACGCCAATAAGGAAATAAGTAAATGGCAACTTCAGATTCAAGCAAGGCGTTAAACCTGTACTTCGTCTCAAGTCCAAGCAAGCAGAGGCTAAGGCTTAAAAGAGAATCGATGCGTCTTTGTCAGGAAACAGGTAATGTCATGAGAAGACCATTTAGAGGATCAATACGTTGATTGGCTTGTCTAAAGGGTGTTGCTTGGCAACGCCGGATTATTGTTTGGATTAAGCAATCTGTTTCTGAAGAAGGTGAACGGACTTTTAAGTGGCACATTAGAGTGGGTTTTGGGTAAGTCGATCCCATATTGTTAAGGGATACTTCTGACAAGGTTTTGTGATTTAAAACCAATTTATTTTTTATCGTACTCATGTTACACTATTAGTCAAGATTTACCGAGTAATCATTAAATGTAATATTTATTCTTTTTGTTTCTGTTTTTATTATAACTAGGTATTGTTGCCATCTGCCTACCCCCATCCCCTTTTCATTATAATGTAAAGCTCCCCATCTGCCATTCCAATATAGTAGGACTAGGAAATTTTGTCATTTGTCCTTTTCTTGTCTTTAAAACGTATTGATCATTATTATATTGGCAACAGTTTGAAGTAAAATTCGATCAGTTCTTCCTCAGTGTTTTCAGTGAATGACTGACCTTTGTAGTTCGTAATTCTGGGGTCAATTATATTATCGAAATTGATAATTGTTTTAAACTGTGGTTGGTGGATAATCATTGCTGTTGTGGTCAGTTCTTTGAGATAATTAGGCAGTTAATCTTTGTAAAACTTCGTCATTACTCTCGGAACAACAATTGGAAAATAATCACTCAAGTCGCCGTCTTTATATCATCTTCCAGTGGGTCGATGACCTTTGCTGTCGCCACGCCAGTTTTAGTAAGTAGCCAATCAATCCGCTTCTAGACATTTTCGTCTCTTGTGTGACATTTGTCACATTAGAATTCTGGACAGCAAGTACTCCGTTGTCCTTTTTGTGTCATTCATAAGCCTGCCGTATCCTAAATCAGGCTATGGAATGACCTTCAGAGTACAAGAAGGTAAAACGAATTTATATAAGAGGCATCATCTTCAAGGTAGCGTCGACCTTGTTTTGGTTTGTTAATTCAAGGACATGGTACGCAGAAAATTGCTGTTCTTTAGAATGTATCGTTAAACACTGATAAAAGCTTGATATAACAATGTTGTGTGGTGCCATAAACTAAAGGAATCACTGAAAACTAAATGCGGCTAAACGAATAAGTAGTCTGGCTGGTTAGTTTAGGAATTAAGTTACATTTTATTATTCTTCTTGCGTAATCAGTGCAACCGAAGCTTCCTGGATATGATATCAGGATCAGCATTCAGGTGGTTGCAGAAATCATTGTCTGTATGTGTGTAGGTGATGACTATCCTGTCCTCTACAGTTGCTTGTGCTGGTGAAGCAGTCTTCCCTATTTCTCCTTCTGTCATCTCTCAGCCTCTTTCTTTTGATCGCATTCGGTTTGGAAATCCCATCTCCTCGTTTGTTAGCTGATTGTGTGAGCTCATCTGAAAGTGAATCTTGTAATATCATCAGGTTTAAAACCTGAAGAACAGTTCCATCCCGTTTATTGGGCTTTCAATTCCATTTCTTTGTCTTGTCTCGCATCCAGAACTTCACTGAATTTTTTTGAAAATGTCGTCGATGGTACCATATTGATCAAATTGTTAAAATCTGCCTATATAACATTGAAATCTTGTCTCCATCTCAGTTATTTAAGTACTACATTAGACTAACAGGTTCATTTTTCATTTATCCCTCACTTTTTTTCCGTATTTCTTTTGACTCCCTCCTCGATAGGATTAAATCTAAAGAACTTTGTTTGATCAGTTAGCCCACTCACCTAATCTCTCTATCCTCTTCGCCGTCGCTGTAAGTCTGGTCTCTCTCTCTCTCTCTCTCTCTCTCTCTCTCTCTCTCTCTCTCTCTCTCTCTCTCTCTGAAGGGGCCAGACCAGGGTGTCACCAGCCACCCGAAAGATTCGATTAGCTATGCTGGTGCCAACCACAGGTCAAAACTACCATTAATGTATGCAGTTTATTACGGTTTATAAGCACATAAGACATTTACGCTGAATTGTCAAACTTGTGATGTACTTCATTTATTACTTCAAAGTGATGACCCAGAAATTATATATGTGGGTATTGCTTTTGGGATGTTGTGAGTTGCGTTATTCTTGTGCCACCTTGGAATATGTCAGTGGTTCCATAGGGCCACCCCTGTCAAAAAAGTCTAGAATAGATTCTGACGCGAAGAATTCCTCTTCTGTCAAGCGACTTCGTAACAGTGACTGCTCCTTTCCAGTTAAAGCCTCGCTTTGGAATTCTCTACCTTCTTCTGTTTAATTGTATATATATATATATATATATATATATATATATATATATATAATATATATATATATATATATATATATATATATATATATATATATATATGTATAGAACTTACACCCTTCATCCTGTAAGAGGCTGAAAGGTATATCGTTTCCCCCATAGTGAGATCCCGCCTTCTGCCTTTCCTTGCCCCTTTTTTCTTATTCTGTGGGCCTTGGCCTGAAAAGGGAATTAGAAAACCTTGTGACTTCTAAAGAAATTGTTGGTCTTTCCATATTTGTCAGCCAAATCTGACGTAGTTTTTTTTTTTTTATACGTGTAAGAGCCACCAAATTCTATAACGCAATGCCTTTCTCTGACCGAGTCCTAAAGGAATAAGATAATTGAAGGGTGGAAGAAATGGAATAGGGTTTGATCACAACGAAAGCTATATACTTATGTGTGTGCCTGTGTCATTATCAGAATCTTTATGTAATCCATGATAGTTCTTCCTTCGAGGAGGCCTTCACTTCCCGTTGTTATTTATTAGCAGAATTTATGTCATTCCATTCTACTGGGGACTTATTTCTCTGTCTGTTTTATCATTCATCTTCCCCTCTGTCATTATATATATATACACACACACACACAAATATATAATATATATATATATATATATATATATATATATATATATATATATCTATATATATATATATATTTAAGCAAGTTACAACTCAAAGGGCTATGGGAAGAATAATGATGGGAATAACACTAAGAGACAGAAAAAGAGGAACATGGATACGAGAGCAAATAAAGTAGAGGATATTTTAACAACAAGCAAGAAAAAGAAATTGGCGTGGGCAGGACATATAATGAGAATGTCAGATAATAGATGGACGAAAAGAATAACAGAATGGGTCCCTAGAGACTGCAAACGAAACAGGGGAAGGAAGAGAAGACGATGGATTGACGAGCCAAGAAAATTTGCGGTGTAAAATGGCATAGAAAGACCATAAACAGATGGGAGTGGAAGGACATGTTTGAGACCTTTGTCCATGATTATACATGTGTGTTTGTGCATCACGGGACAAAAATGTACTACTGCAAGAACTACCAGCAAATAATAAAAGCCATAAGTACCTAGCGCTTTCGTGTATTTAATATCCATTAGGTTACAGTACAAAGCGCCATGTACTGACTCATTTTTTTTATTTCCTTCTGGCTCTTGCAATACACATGAATATTAGTTTCTCTCTGCGAATTAAGACACTTAGAGGACAGATATCCTAATCCCTTTATCTAGCCCAGACCAGAAAGAAACTGCGTAAAAAATACAAGTAAGGATAAACCTGCCTCTTAAAATATGAAATATTTGAAGAGTTACAACAAACCAAACAGGAAGAGGCTTCTAGAGTTTGACAGTTTGGAGGGAAAAAATCTCCGAACTGTGTACTCAACGATTACTGATTTCCAGAGTAATAATGCAAGTGGGGGTTTGACGGGTGTTCTCTCGTTAAGGTTTGTGTGTGTGAAAAAAAAAAAAAACAAAAAACTCCTTTAGGAAGATCCATTATTGCCTCGGCTAAACCTGGAAATGTCAGCCTTGGTAAGTAGGATGGCTTTAACCTTTACGAAAGGGAAGAATTACTGTCCACTTGCCGTAGGAGCTTCCGTTTCATAAGCCCTGGGACATACATATAACCCTAAGATTATGAAGACACATAAGGAAAACATTGTGGATTTGTTAGCAAGAAATCTTTATTATTGCTATTCTCTAAATGCGAGTAGTTTTAGGAGAGAGAGAGAGAGAGAGAGAGAGAGAGAGAGAGAGAGAGAGAGAGAGAGTCAGTGTGTGTGTGTATTAGGTACATCTGCATCCTTTTCACCTGGTAAAAGTTAAATTGTTCTTTAACTATCAGCTGAATGAGAGAGGGAGAGACTGTCCTATGCAGAGTCTCTCTCTCTCTCTCTCTCTCTCTCTCTCTCTCTCTCTCTCTCTCTCTCGGGTCTCAAACCTAAGCGCTTATTACATGCCCAGTTATTGGACAACTTTTGTGGATCTCAGCAAGAGAGAGAGAGAGTCCGGAAAAAAAAACTCGCAAACAAGAGTGTTCATCACTCCGTCAAAATGCATACTATTAAAATAAACAACGACTAGGTAATAATCCCCACCCGATGGGGATGAAACCATTCATAAGATATTCAAAAGACATTCCCTCTGATGAATAATTCTATTGTAGGCTCCCATACATTAGTAACAGAGGAGTCTGACGCAGGTGCTCACGTCGCTACTGTGTAAATTACGTCTTGGTCACCACCACCAGACGCCATTAAAAAGAGAATTAAGAATCATCTGTTTAACAAGACGTTAAAATGTTAAAAAGGTATATTCAAGAGGATGGACCTTCTAAAATAGTGACCAGCTGGGTTTCTGACAAAGGCTAATTGAATGCCTGATTTATAAGACAGCCTGAGGTGCACGGAATAAGATTTCTTAAAACATTTGGAATAATTGTAGCTTTCCTTTACGAATACATAGAACGTTTAGTGATGTGATATATATATTTTTGCAGAGGTAATAGTTTTTATATATAAATAGGATTAATTGTAATTATTTAGCTTATTTAACGGTACTAGAGGGGATACGCAGAATTAATTTAAAGGTTGATCAAGCATTGAATGTCATTTCAAAGAAGGTAAAAAATGGTTATATCGTACTCCCCTGTTTGAAATTGAGTCCGCTGATGAGAAGCAACACATATATTTGTTCCTAAACATATTTATGAGCATTCGTGAGAACAAGGATGAATACAACAATCACGAGATTGTGACACATTGCTATAAAATATCAAGGTACGAAAATACCTCGTTACCATCTGAGGAGAGAATCGTCGGTCAGAATAGCAATTGTGCTCCGTATCTAAAGTGACCTTATCCCAAGTTATTCTAACAAAAGCAGAGGATTTTCTGAGTGCCTTGACGAAATAGTTATTTACCGATCTGTTTTCATGAACGAACATAAAACTATTGTACCCTTTCTTGGTTTATAGTGTTGTGCATAAAACTTATCGCAGAAATTTATCAAGCTTGGCTTCTTCTATTTTATGAGAGAGAGAGATTTTAGATGCCTTCGTCACTTTTCTTTGTCAGTAATATTGTCATGTTCCTACATAGAGAGAGAGAGAGAGAGAGAGAGAGAGAGAGAGAGAGAGAGAGAGAGATGGTTATCTTCTAAACCGTTTTGTATGGAAGGCACCTTGGCGTTTTCTCGGAGAAAGTGAGAGAGAACTAATCCCCTACACCATAATTCTTCATGAAAGAAGATTCACCGTAATTTTTAAGGTTTAAGGAAGAGGGAGCTGAACTTTATGCTCAGTACCTGTGGTATGCGTGATGCTTTTCACCCTCAGGAGGAATTGGATGCAAGATAGCACTACACGTAACCTGAATACGGGGATTTGCGTCATGACCTTTGTATGCAAATGGCAGTAATGGAGAAATGTTGAATAAATGGGATTGGTGTTGGTTATTCTGTACATAATCAACACTATATGGAATAATGTATTCCTCTCTCTCTCTCTCTCTCTCTCTCTCTCTCTCTCTCTCTCTCTCTCTCTCTCTCTCTCTCTCAATTTTCTTTTGTTATTATTATTCAGAGGATAAACCCCTCTTGTTATAAAACAACCCTACAAGGGACGTTGACTTTAAGGCTTCCAAAGCATATGGTGTTCACTTGAAGGAAGGTACAGAAGGTAATAAGAAGCACAGACAGAAGATATCAGTTATAAAAAAAAGAGAGATAAAATAGTAAATAAATAGGTAGAAGTATAAATAGAATTATTTTATGGTAGTCATGCATCAGCTGGAGAAGTGTTTGTCTTTGAATATGATGAAAATGAAAAGTTGATATTAGTATGCTTTTCGAAATGAAATTGAAATTTAACTGAAGGAACCGGGAAAAATATTTAATTTCATACCCAAATTGAATATATATCATAATTACTACTATAGTAGATTCACATCAACCGTGCGTTCCTGATTGGTCGTTGATAAGCCAATCTCTGTGCTGGAAACTCACAGTCTCTCTCGAGAGTTCACATAGGCAGGATGTATGCGCCACCTCAATTGAGGGATACGGCTTTCAAAAGTATCCACCAGGACAGGTGGAACATACATCCTGCCTATGTGAACTCTCGAGAGAGACTGAGAGTTTCCAGCTCTGTGATTGGCTTATCAACAGCCTATCAGTATCGTCGTAAGGGAGTGGTCTAGACATCAGATGCACGGTTGATGTGAATCTACTATAGGCTTCCTAAAAGAGGAGGGGTTTAAGTGGAACAATGGAGCATGAAGAGATTCCAATGCTTCGTGGTAGATTGAAGGGAATAAATGGTTCTTCCACCCGGTATGATCTTCACTACGTGTGAGATAAGGTGACTTTGCGGGTTTGATTTTTTTTTTTTTTTTTTTTTTTTTTTTTTTTTTTTTTTTTTTTTTTGTGGGGGGGGGGGGGGGGATCCGAGGAGGGAGGCACCTCGTCAACAGAACCCAGAAACGGATTTGTTTGCTTAAGGATAAATCATCATGATTTTATAACTATAGTAAGTCTCTTTTCTATTTACGGAAGACAATTTTGAATTATGTATGTATAAGTCATTCGTTGCTCTGTAAGTGTTTTTCTCCTTTCCTGCTGTTAGTGCTATGCATAACAAAACGCCCGGCGGTTTTTTGGTGCGTGCTTTATGCATCGTATGCCACGCTCTTGTCCTTGTGTGTCTAGCTCTAGGCGTGGGATGATTGGGGATGTCGTGTTAGTACTGTATTGCAATAATAGAACTCGCCTGAATTAGACAACACCTTACTTCTATATTCAGCAATCTCATAGAACGTACCTGTCTCACGTGGCCGCATTCCCTTTTATAATATTGATCTCAACTAAGATCGAGTTAAGATGATCGCGTACGAAATGTTGAAGTTTCGTAGGTAAAACTTTGGTCAGGCATTTTGTCGCGACCTGGGAAATTTTAGTTTTGAGAAAAAGCATCTGGAGCAATTCATAAATTGCTAATAATTCCTTACATACCTTTCTAAGTTAATTTGCTCTCATAATTATTTGTAGAGGGCGATGGAAGGGATAACCCTAGAATAGGGAGTAAGGAAAGGTGTAGCTCAACTCCTGGAGGAAGTGATAGATTCGTCCAATGATATTTATGTAGTCAGTATGGAAAGCAGTACTCTGTTGGGTGCTACGAGATTACCTCAGAGGTGAAGTGTCTTTCCAATCAACCTTAATTGAAGATGAACCTGAATAGTAGCCAAAGAAAAGGGACAATAAGGCCACGATGTCACGGAGAGAAAAATGATCTAGAGAAGAGGAGCAAATCGGATCATAAAGAAGGAAAAGGAAAAATGATTCCACCTAAAGTATGAAAGTAACATTGTAAACATTGCCACCTTCAGGTTTCGGTACCTGCAGTGGGGAAAAGACATCATTTTTAGATTTAGTCTTTTAATCTGTTATTATTCCAAGACGAGCTCGAAGTCTCTTGGGTGCCAAGTATGATTAAGTTGAATTTTATTATATCAAATGCAGTCGAAAAATTGGATAGGAGAGAAAAGGAAAAAAAATTGCATACAACGCAGTCTTGGAGTTATTCAGCTTCATCAGGTTATGGAATCTTGTGGTGTCGAAATCATCACCATAAGACAATTCGAGATGTACTAGATATTAGCAGCCGAAGAGAGGTGGAAGACATAGAAAGAACAAGAGTTGAATTACCGGCAAGAGGTAATGTAAACTGGAGGTCACCGATGAAAAGAGGAAAAGAGCAGGTATGAGGACAGACCCCTTGAGCAACCACGTCAGAAACGGGAAAGAGAACAAACATTGCCCCATGAACGATAACAGATACAAAGCTGTTACATAAAAAGGTTTAAATCAGTTTACAGAGCTTTTTTTGAAGTTTCCCTTTTCTTTGTCTGCGCCTTGGAAATATCAGGAATGATGACAGAGGGGTTTTCCAGAACCCCTTGACGATGACCAGACATTTTTAAAGAAGACTGGAGTTCCTACGCAGACCTGGCCTTGCATATGGTGTACAGGTGACTAGAGGGAGTTGAGAAAGGGAGGATTGAGTAACCATAGGATTGCTTTAGCGTTGGAAGTTGAAACAAAAGCTTTGTTGGACTAGTTTCAAGGACTAAACAAAGTAACTTTCTTTGGGATAGTTTCATTAACAGTTGACTTTTCATTTTGTGAACCATTGCTGCAAACACTATGCAGGTTCAAAAGCATTGATTTTTCAGATGAAAATGTTAGCGCTGTTCCCATGTTCTTACAGTGGTTATTTCACGGTCACTCAATTATATACCGTCCAAGATAATTCATTCTTAATTACACTGACTTGAAGGGCATATTTTTTCCCGCAAAAAATGCCTGACTGCGTCTTAATAAAAAATTGTTGTGTGGACGACTTACATACGATGTTAATGGGAATAAGTTCAAAAGTAAGAGAGAGAGAGAGAGAAAAAAAAAATTTCCGATGGGACTTTAAAGGATTAAGATGTGCGGTTTTTTTTTTTTTTTTTTTTTTTTTTTTTTTTTT
>NC_087210.1:70883455-70955955 GCF_015104395.2 Macrobrachium nipponense
ATCTGCGTCGTAAAGGATGGCTATGTATGGTTATTAAACCGGGGCACTTTCTAGAATCGCCTGACTTTCATTTTTTTCCTCTTTTTCTCGTTTTTTTCATATTTCCATTAATTGTTTATGCGTTGTTGTTCTTTAAAGGTATTGAAAGCTCAGTTGTGTTCGCCCGTCATTATTCTGGAGTTATGGAAGTAAGTCGGAAGCAAGATATGATCTGGATTTGTTTTCTTTCTCTTTTTCATGAAAGGAATTGTCAAAGTTTGAACACGTTCACATTTGCATATTAATTACCTCTGTATATTGAAGGTGGATAGCAAACGAGGGTAAAGCAGTCGGTCGACAAATGCCTCTGCTGATTCAGTTTGTTATTGGAACTGAAATGTCACAAGCAATAATAGATTCGGTGGAAGTGTTTGCAGGCCCGTAAATGACATGTCGGAGTTTCTGTTACTGAAATGTCACCGCGAATCTTCGGTTCAAGAGAATCGGTGATATTTTAACCCTTCTCTCTCTCTCTCTCTCTCTCTCTCTCTCTCTCTCTCTCTCTCTCTCTCTCTCTAGATAAGATGTTTCCCTTCTTGACTGATCCTTTGTGTATAGATTATTTCAAGTTAGGGATTTATAGTAGCTACCCTCGCATCTGTGAAAATTTCCGCATTCTATGGCAAGTTCCTTCTTAATGGACAATATTTTACGTTGCTTAGATTGTACTGTTATGAATTCTCAGTGGTAACTATACTACATATTTAAAATACTCTTCACAGAGTTATATTAGCCAATGGACTGCACATTCTGCTATCACCAATACTTTGTCTCCAGTCTTGTTGCCTGTAATATTTATTAAAGCGTAAGTGTCATAGTATACACAGATCATGCTAGACGCGTCACCATGCTATCTCAATCAAAACAAGTTGTTTATAAAGGTGAATCTGTTACCGTTTTTTTTTCTAAATTCCTGTTTGCAAAATAAGTCACAGCTCTGATTGCCAAGTGAACAACAACTCTGGTCCACTACGTTTCTTGTATTGAGTTATTAGCAAGGTCTCGTGGTTCTCGGTGCCTTTGAGGACTTATAATGAAGTAAGTTACTCATAAGACTTTAGGTGATGAGATCAGCAGATCTTTAAATCTTTGTCTGTGACCAGTTTTTCCGATATGGTCACTTTCATTAGGTCCCTAACCTTTCCAGATTCCTCGCGACAAAACAGATTAATCATGTTTCCGCGCATCAAACAATCAATGCTGCTCTGTCTCCGTCCTTGTCATGTTTTTCCGAAGATACCCTAGACAAAGCTGGCTTTGCCGGCGGGGGGCCACTCGTGTACCCGGCACACGTAAATATCGGCAAAAAAAGATTCAGGAGGAACCACTGTCTGTTAAGGGTAGCAAGAAATGTTACTCGATTCTAGTTTTGTCTCCAGGAGGAACTGCTTTCGAATGGCAAGCAACTGTTCCTCATCGCTATTACGGCTCTGCCTCACCCTTCCTTTGCCCAAACTCCACCACTCCACTCTTCGCTGGTATCGATTGGTAAGGGGGTGACTATGCTGGAGAGAGAGAGAGAGAGAGAGAGAGAGAGAGAGACTCAGTGGATGTGACAACCTAGCAGAAGATTATAGGCGAACAGGTATTAAGAAAGATTATATATGTATATATATATGTGTGTGTGTGTGTGTGTGTGTGTGTGTGTGTGTGTGTACTCTTTCTTGCTACCTGTTCGCCTATCATATCGGTTATATATATATGGTATTATATATATATATATATATATATATATAATAATATATATATCTATATATATATATATATATAAAAAATATATACACAAATATAAATAATATATGTATATTATCAAATCTGTTTATGGCGCGTAATATCATTCTGGTTTATGCAAAATCTAGGTAAGTCCCCACTTAATGTAAGGAGGAACTTGATACTTGATTATTGATTTTTTGTGGATTTTTTTTTTCATAGCTAATGTTTACATATTTGTTTTTCTAATTATAAAGTTTATCCCCAATCAAGTTTTCTCCTTGTCAGGTTTATAATAAGAATTTTTTTATGACGATTTTCGTCTTAGCCTTGCCATGTCACAGTTACCTCTCTGTCTCTCTCTCTCTCTCTCTCTCTCTCTCTCTCTCTCTCTGAGATTCCACGTAGTTCAATGTAAATCTGTTTTCCAGTGACTGGAATGTTTGTTTAGGGAAGCTGTGACTGAATCTGTTTGAGCGCAATCCTGCTTTCCTTTTGAACTCTGTCCTGGCAAAGTAGGACAGTAATTACTGAAACAGAAATCAAGATTATCTGGCGTTTTGGGGAAAATTCATTCCGCTTAGATAATGAGATGGATATTACAACTGGCACTGGTTGCCGTAGGTTTGTTCTTTGTCGTATTAAAGGTACTAGAATTTCCATTTATTATGTTCTGTTTTTTGGCTGTAGCTTTTTTCTCTTGAAATATTCTTGGCTGTAGTTGCATATTATGTTGTAATTTTCATTCGCAGTTTCACCAGTACGAGAGTTCTAGTGTTGTAGTTGCTCTTGCCTTATTGGCGTTTCCTTTCACTTTTTTTTTTATTATCTTGGATGTTTCCGTGTCCTTCACTCCGCTCTTCTTCCTACTTTCGTGTTTTGTATCACCGATTCTCCTTTTTTCTCGCTCTCTCTCGCTGTCATTGCTTTTCCGTTTTTGTACTCTAATTTTCCTTCTTTATGCTCAATACATTTTATTAATTATTCTTATGAGTATGACCATGAATTGGGGAAGAGAATACCCAAAGGCCAATGTGTCACATTATGCCTCACTTTTCTGCTAATAATCAAATTAAAGAATATCATTACTCCTGTTTAGCAAACCCCACAGAACTGATTCCTTTCAAATCCTTCATCACTGAACTTATAATTTAATTTTATTGCTCTCTAGGTACAAGTTGCATTTCTCCAATAGTTTAAATATTGTGATTATTGTAACTTTGTTGTAATATTATTATTATTATTATTATTATTATTATTATTATTATTATTATTATTATTATTATTATTACTACTACTACTACTACTTCTACTTCTTCTTTTTGCACCGTTCCTCCATCTCTGGATATTCTTGAATCACCGACCTTCAACCGTCGGTTAAGGGAAAACTCCCTTTTAAGCCTTCACCACCCGGACCCCTATGCCAGGGTCTCTTACCTGTTGTATTAATTTTTTCCATTTTTTTTTTTTTGTCACCTTGAACCGTTACTTGACGACAGTGATTTGTTTTTATTTTAAGGAGAGAAAAGATAGTAAAGATATATTAGATCGATTTTATTGAGAGAGAGAGAGAGAGAGAGAGAGAGAGAGAGAGAAGAGAATGCCGACGTCAGACAAACATCTGCCAGCGCCTCAGCAGAATTCGATTCTCGGGCATTCTATGAGGTGTGGGAGATGTGTATTTCTGGTGATAAAGTTCATTCTCGACGTGGTTCGGAAGTCACGGAAAGCCGTTGGTCCCGATGCTGCTGAATAACCACTGGTTCCATGCAACGTAAAAACACCAAACAAACAAACAAAAAAGACAAACATCTGACGTCAGGAGAGATGAATTCACAAATGAAACTGACAACAGGAAGGAAAACTTGTGTCGGATAAAGACTAATGTGACAAAAAAATAAAAGAATAAAAAAAGTGAAAAATAGCTGACGTCAGCTGATATGAGGAAAGACTATCGCATAAAAAATATCTTGACAAAACGATAAGCTGATGTTAAAATGACTATGGCCTTTATCTGTGAAATGGAATGACGTCAGATGAAACAGTGACGTCAGTAAAAAACATAAACAAAAGGCAGGAAAAAGCATGTGACATATTTGCGTCGGAGAAAAGCATCCTGGTTTATGATGAATTTGGCAAACACGACGAGAGCGCTAATCCAAACACGCGGGTGAAAACGTGTATTTGCTTACCAGATAAATTCGAGGCGAATTGAACGCTATAAAAATGTGTCGACACTCATGAAATCAGAGAATCAGCCGGCAAATTATGGCAAATAAGTGGCGAGGTTGTTTGTTATGCATTATGCAAAGTAAATATGCTAAGATTATGGAGGACTCCCACCTCATAGGGGGGCCGGTTGGCCGGTTAATTTTGAGTAACCTTTAGAATATGTTGAAGAAAGACGAGATTTCGTTGTAGTTTTGAAGTTTGCAGTTTTACACCATCTTGTTTATCTTCGGATGGCTCGGAAACGGGAAGATAAATCAAATTTATTTTTTCAAAGGGCTGAACACTTTCAGAGCATAAGACGAGTAACCTTTTACAAGTGTCCAGAGCTTATAAGTCACCATGTACATTTTTATTTATTTATTTTTTTAATGTGATTATATTTGTTTTTTCTAAAAGAAAATTATAGGGATGCGTAAAATGTTTTGATGTGGTAGGTGTCAGGATACTAAAACTTGTCTTCACAGATTTTTAGTGTAACTTGATTTTTCGAGTTCTTCTTCTTCTCTCTCTCTCTCTCTCTCTCTCTCTCTCTCTCTCTCTCTCTCTCTCTCTCTCTCTTCAAACTAGCGGCGACCCACAAAAATCAGACTAAAAACCAGGTATCTAACCTACTTCTTCCCGTAGAGGGGTTGGTGAGGTGTCCTGTAAGCCTTACTTAAGGTTCTTTGCAGCGTGCCTTCGCCCCCTAGCTGCAACCCCTTTCATCTTTCATTCCTTTTACTGCTCCTCCGTTTATGTTCGTTCTTCCATCTTACTTTCCACCCTCCCCTAACAATTGATTCATTGTGCAAAAGCGACGTCTTCCTCTTGTTACACCTTTCCAGCCGTTTTACTGTCGATTTCCGTTTCAGCGCTGAATCCCCTCATAGGTGGCCGCGCTTGTTCTTTGGCCATAATTTTATATTCCAGTTAGTTTAACCAACTGGCTATAGGTCAGCAGAGTCCTACTAGACTTTAGGGAACAGTTAGAGAGAGAGAGAGAGAGAATGTAAATGGAATGTCTATGTTCGTCTCTCTATGATTACATGGTAAATATTTTTTCCCCGAGTTAAAACAAGTTTTTCATCATGTGCAAACGATTACAGTTACAAGGATATTGCAGAACCTTTATAATCTTGACAATGTTTTGTTTTTATTGTGTTTATTCTGGATATAATCTGATACGAGAAAAGTTTTTGAATACCCATTACTTCAGACTTTTATTTAGGCAATGTTATTAGCTAATGTGTGATTTTTTTCTTCTGTTGATAATCTTTTTGCAACGATTCTCTCTCATTTTCTTGCGTATCAAATGTATGACTGCTAATGAAAGAAATTTTGCTGCAAAATTAATATCTATCTTATCTACAGAATCATCACATTTTTGTTGTAATATTTGTTATTCTTTGTTTATTTTGGTTCACCCAAATCGAATCTTTTAGTTGTTAATAAATCCATAAAGTGGACCCTTCTATGTCACCCTTTTAGTCACCAGAAATGTTTGAACACCAACGCAGTACAAATATTTCAAGATAGAATAATCTCCCTTTATCTGCAGTAATGGAAACGTCTGCAGGCTTCACAGTGAACCAAATCTATATTCCAGCTACGAGGCACAAACAAATCGGCGCTGGGAATAGCGAGAACTCTATATACTATAAATAGTATATACAGGGCCATATTTTGCAACAAGCTATAACAAACAAACTCGTCTTATAGGTTGCGTCACATCCAATAGCTTTCGGCGATGCATATGTGTAATTTTATATTATATTCCTTAATTTTATACAACATATTCCCTAATTTTCTGTGCAGCGCTTCTCTATCCTCGGTTTTGCACCTGCCCAACTTTGAGTTATAATCAAATGTGATGATTTGTGGTTATGATAAAGGATTCAAGTAGTTTTTTTAATTATATTCTAATGGATACATTTGTAAAGTTGCACTTTATTTCATCTATAGATAAAATAAAGCGCAATTTTACAATTTTCGAAATCAGTAATCCTTCCCTCAGAGTTTCTTACTTGATATTAATCTTCTGTAATTGTTATCAAATTTTGATATTCGAGGTATAATGCCCTCGTGAATTAATTCAAAGGTTTTCGGCGGCATCCGACAATATTAAAAAAACTTGTCTGGACACTGTCGTGACTCATGAAAGTGTTGCATATTCTCCACTCTTTCCTCGTTCTCAATCGGGCGTTCCGTTGAGGTGTGAGAGATGTGTATTTCTGGTGATAGAAGTTCACTCTTGACGTGGTTCGGAAGTCACGTAAAGCCGTTGGTCCCGATGCTGAATAACCACTGGTTCCATGCAACGTAAAAATACAATACAAACAAACCCAGAAGACGGGCACGCTCATAGACGGATGAGGCTGCTTTGGCAGTGTTGAACGCACGTGACGGATTCGGTGGGGCTAGGGATGTACAAGTCTTGTCCCAATGGCTTTTTGTCAACAGATGGCAAATCCATATCCTGCTCCCATCCACTTGACAGTCAGTATTCAATTGAAGGTTTAGAAGTGTCCTTTTGCCTCAAACCTAGATGCCAAGTTTACAATCATAAAATAATTTCTGTCGCTATTTGCTCACAGAGAGAGAGACAGAGAGATAGAGATGACTACCGTTGGCATTGCATTCTTTAACGTCTGCGCAACATCATGTGCATTATGTGACATAACTGGTTTAGAGAGAGAGAGAGAGAGAGAGAGAGGAGAGAGAGAGAGAGAGAGAGAGGATAATGTAACTTTTCCGCAATCACGGGGCGTGTGATGATAGTTTCTGCTAATTCCTAGTTTGTCTTAAACAATTTATATTTGATTTTAAGCAATTAATTATTAACTATTATATTCTGCATCACGCTGTAGACATCTTGCCCTTGTCCCACAGGCTTTGAGTATATTCCTGAAAGAATTAATTTCTTTGCATACACAGAGAATTTAATTTATGTAATTTGTTTCAAAATTGGCTAATGGAAAGTAACTCACTTTTTTGTTCTGTTTGGAGGATGCATGTTTAATTGATGTTAATATCCCTAAGTGAAGGACAGGTAGCAAAAAGTTTATAATTTTATGGTAAACAATGTTACAGTTCTGCTCTAATTTGGAATTCAACTCATTAGCATCTTGGTAAATATCTGTAGGGGTAAGTGGTTAAATGGATAGATTGTATTTGTTTCTCGTTTTCATTTTATCCCGTTTACATATTATTGTTCTCTTCTGTTTCTACATATGTTGATTTTACGCATCTTTTCCCATGATAGAAATACATGTGCTAGTCTTTGAAACACAGGAATAATTAGCATTCTATTTCTTCTAAAATTTTCTATTTTATTGTAATTTGTGCAAAAAGAAATATACTATAAGGTAAGTAAGGACATTCGGAAATGTAGATCTTAAGTCAGTTTCATTCATTGAAAATATCCTGCCGGAAAACAGACTTATGACAGAATAGTCCACATTGTTACAGAACTAGGCAGATCTGTAGTCAGTTACAACCATTTGAAAATTTCTTGTCGGGAAAAAAACTTATTATAAAGTGATCCACATTTGATGTGTAGTCAGGTTTAACCAGTGGAAATTTCTTGTCGGCAAAAGACATATTCTAGAATGCCCTAAAATGTTCAAGACCTAGACAGACTTTCGCAGCACATCTTCAAGCTAAGAGTGGTCAGTCACGTTTGCATGATCGAAGATGCACGGCTGAAGAAAAAGGAAAGGAAATAATTGTCAGTGTCAAAGACTCGGGAGAGGAATAGTATTTTATGGACTAAGCACGATTTTGATGTGGCCAACCTTTGTCTTTATGAATTATCAGAACGTTTCAGAGACCTTGAATGTCTCTCCCTCTTAGAGAATAAGCGTGATCTGTAAAATTTTGTTCAAGGTACCATTTCAAGGTAACACTTCAGGAATTATTAATAGGAAATTTCATTTTCATTTTCTAAACGGTTAGAAAAGTTATTCAATTTCTGCTGAAGCTTATGAAATTTGTTAACTTTATTCTTGGAATGGTCGCTTGATGGATAAATACACCATCGATAGTTGCATGTGTGTGTGTGAGGTTTCTCTCTCTCTCTCTCTCTCTCTCTCTCTCTCTCTCTCTCTCTCTGCCGAATCGCTCCAAAGCCTCCTGTGAGTTACGTTATATTGCATGGATATTGGTGACCTATAGGTACCATACGAATAGCCGGCAATGAATCTTGGACGTGCATAGAGTCGTGTTATAACTCTCTCTCTCTCTCTCTCTCTCTCTCTTCTCTCTCTGCTCATGGTTCTCTCTCACCTTCTCTCCCCTTAACTTCTCTTCTCTCTCTTCTCCTCTCCTCCTCTCCAACAATCAAACACTGTCATTCTTATTTGTTTACGCGAATGTAGGTCAATGATGGGACTTTCGTTTTGTGCACATTAGTGAAAGTTCTGGATCGCCAGAAGCAGTCATTGTAAGTTTGTTTGGAAGTGATAAAAATGGGAATCTTTTTCAGTAGCTTTATTTAACCAGAAAACTTTCACACCAGTTGACATTTCAAGCAAGATTACGGACTGATATTTATTAGAGCCTCCGTTACTATTGATCATGACCTTCGTTTAATTTATTTAATATAGTCTGTTAATGTTTAATGGAACGTTTGTTTTATTTATTAAATATACTCTGTTAATACAAATCATGACTTTCATTTATTATTTAATGTCCTCTGTGTTTAATTTTAAAGTAAGTTGTGGTATGTTTCATTATATGACTGTACTCCGAAGTCAGATTATGATTATATTGCTTTCTTCATAATTGGTTGGGTTCATTTTTACCTTCTTCCTTTTCTTTTCGCAATTATGATTCAGCTTTACAACAGTATGAAATCGCCCGTCCCGTCGGCCTTCGCAAAGAAGTACAAACGAGAGAGAAAATACGATTAGTCGACTTCTTTCCAGAAGCTTCCATCCGCTCGGTCCCGCTGTGCCGTCCGGATTACGAGTCGGGGAATGGTTTCGCAGCTTTAACTGTCGAGATGCTGCATTCCAGGCACGATTCGATCGGTTTCGGTGTTTTGTCCGGTGTTGCCGTCAAGGAATTTGATTGATAAGGTGTTGCAGAGGGTTCCGTCAATTCCTGGTTACTACTGCGCAACCCACGTCGTACCAGGCTTGTCGTCAAGTTTCATCGCTATAGTGAACTCATTTTTATTTTCTGTCCTTTTTGTGTTTTCCTCTTTCACAAATGTATACCGTGGAAGGTTCTTATTGAAGGTAATAGTCTACTGGTTTGATGGAGAAATATGTAAATTAAAGTTACCCTATAACTATATAAACACATTTCCGTACATTGTTTTATGTTTTGTTTAAGGAAATTAACGTTTACACACACTGTTTTGACTTGAGGCATTATTATTATCATCACCAGCGCTTTTACAGCAGAGCTGTGGAATTTTGCTGCTGGATCTGTGTTCCTAGATTTCTTTCCCTACCTCCTTCAAGGATTTGAGTCAGTTGCAGCGTTCTAGAGAAAAATCAGTAGTATTAGGTTCTTCTTGTTATTTATATTATTATATTGAGCTGTAACCCGAATTCCTTTGGCTAAATTCCTGGGCTTTAGCATAGGCAGGCACCTGCATGGGCAACTTGAAATTGGCTCCCAGCATTCCCCCGCCTAATGCTCGTTGCATTGCCAAGCAAGCATTCCCCTAAAGCATTTCGCCTCCTCCTGTCCCTATAGTACCGTCTTATCGTCCCTTGCGTCCGCGGAATCGGAGGATTCATGTTCCAGGCGGAGGCCTTGCGGTTATTAGTAGGACGGAGCAGGATAAGCTTGGGAACGAACTAGCAGCGTCTGCTGCATCCGGCTAAGTATTATTTACCCGACAGCCTTCGAGGGTAAATAGCCCCATTAAAGGTGAAATGGAGAGCCTTGTCCCCCGTGCTATCAGAAATGGTTGGTATCGAGCGCTCACACGCGACACGACGACTATTTCGCAAGTGGAGATGATGTGATGTTTTGCATCTTAATAATCTCAACTAACTGTCGTGAACGGATGCATTCATAATCTAACCGTATTTTTTATTATATTGTGAAAAGTATTTCCGGATATGACAACTTTAGTTTGATTCGGTGATTGGAAATATGTAAATAAATCTCTTGATATACTAGTATTGCATCTTTTCTGAATCCGGTGGGACTTATTTTGTAAAATGGGGATTTGCTCTTAATGATGTCTCGTTTGTAATGTCAGCATTGCCTTTCAGCATCATACTATTTACCGTAAACTTTGCAATTATAATAGAATATTTTTTTCTGAGTACCCATCCTTTACATTTTCAACAAAATAAAAGCTGCTTTGGTTAAATTAGGATATAAACCACAAATTTTTGTTAAAACGTGTTAAGAATGCGTTACATTTTATGATACATATTTAAAAATAAAAGAAAAGAAAAGATTAGATCTTGGTTTTTAACTGTTCAGGACCTGTTTTGAATGATATCATGCTAGAATTACATATCCCCTTTATGCGTCATTAACGGCACTTTTTTTTTTATCCTTTCCAGGTATGCATTTAGCCAGTAGGAGAGTCGTGCGACGCAGTTGCTTGGTGGTAAGTTCTTTCATGCATGTTTAGATTAAAGTTTGGGAAAGTCAGAGGCTTTCTGCGTTTTATTATATAGATCGGCGTTACGGAAGAAACTTCTCTAGGTACAAAATTGGAGATGAAAGAATTACAGCTAATTTTTAGCGGCAGGGTAATTACACACACGCATATACTTATGTATATTTTATATATATATATATATATATATATATATATATATATATATATATATATATTCACAAGCTTCAAGGTATAAATGTCGTCGAATATCGATTCACTGAACTGACCATATAAGCTATAAATGTCGATTCACTGAACTGACCATTAAGCTAAAAATTTACTTTAACATCCAATTCGCTCTACCTCGGAATTAATATATTTTCCTATGTTAACCGAAGGGGAATATATATATATATATATATATATATATATATATATATATATATTAATTTCAGCTTTTTGTGTTACTTTTCCAGAGGTGGGTTTTACTCTATGTATATCTTAAGATGAGACAAGCCAGTAAGATGATGAAGTCTCAAACACTGATAACAGAGAGCATGTCGCTTTGATATGGGTGGAACAAATACGTTGATAAGTGCAAGACATTTTTGATGCGATAAGTTCATTTTAATTTGAAAAATAATATTGTTTAGAACTGATGAACGAGAAACGCGATTTGCTTCATAAATAGGAGACTCCTGTAATTTCTCTAGCATGACACGATGAGAATTTGATAAACAATGAACACCATTTAATACACTCTTCTTCTTCCCAGCTTTATCCCTATTCGGCATCGCTGTTTCGAATGAGTCTCACACTATTTAATACACTAAAATTATTATCAGTCTGAGAAACAAGAAGCCCTTGGTATTAGCTTGATCTTATAAAAAATTTTACGTGACTTGAACCGACACTTGAATGTGCTT
Source organism: Macrobrachium nipponense (assembly GCF_015104395.2). Lineage (NCBI taxonomy): Eukaryota > Metazoa > Arthropoda > Malacostraca > Decapoda > Palaemonidae > Macrobrachium > Macrobrachium nipponense. The sequence goes on from NC_087210.1 coordinate 70,894,916, forward strand.
TGACAAGCGGGAAACCGTAAGTATGACCAAGAGAACGCGCTTTTGACTTCGACGAAACAAAAACAGTCCTTTTGAAAGTCCTGCCGAAGAGAACAAGGGAGAGCGAACGTCACTTGCAGGAGTCACTCACAGGCCAATTAAAAGCGTCGCATGACAGGCGTAATGAATCCAATGCGTTGACGTCATCCATGACGTCACGCCTTTGTTTATTCAGGAGTCCTCTCGCTTCATCTTAAAGACGGACATCGCTTCGTTCTTTTCAAACAAAGGTCAGTTTCATGTGCTGGAGGAGAGCGAGAGAGAGAGAGAAAGAGACAGAGAGATGTGGATGTGTAAATGAACTGCATTTGTGATAGAACTGAAATATAGCCTTGTGACGGTTCTTGTGTAGATATTAAAAAAAGCTTTATGTAATTTCAGATGGAAATTCAAAATGAGATGTGCCTGGTCAGCTGCATGTTACATATTTTTATTAACAGTATTTTTTTTAATCTATTGTTGAAGTGTTATTCTAATAGGTAATGTACAGAATGGATGTATGTATGTATGTATAAGTGAATCACGAAAATTTGGAACGTGATGAATATATAAATAAAGGCAAAAGCCACGAAGGAAAGTTACACAATGGAGTACCGCTGCAAGACCTTTCGACTTAGTTAAGGACAATAAGTCCTTTTGTCTATAATATATATATATATATATATATATATATATATCTATATATATATATATATATATATATATATATATATAGTAACAGTCTATAAAACTGACAGAGAAATTGGAAGCGGTTTTCCAAAAAAAAGAGAGAGAGGAGAGAGAGAGAGAGAGAGAGAGAGAGAGAGAGAGCTCTCCTTTACGCCCTTTTACCTTATAGGTGTTGCTCTCCTAATTCGATGCACGTGGCTGAGGCAGTTGAGCAGTAATATCAAATGAAGTGACTACGAAGTGAGGATATTTCTCAGAATTCATCATTCATTGATTAATTGCCAGCAGAAATGAAGAACATCATTCAAAGAAAACTGTGAAGATTCAGTAGCGTGCGTTGCGTTTCTCACCCTCGTTTTACAACGTAAATGGGAAAATACAGATCAACGGGAAACTGAATAACAACAACTCCGCTGAAATCCAAAGTAGTCGAACTTGTTAACATCATGGAAGACGATTCTGGTGCATCCTATGAGAGGAGGAGCAGGAGCAGGTGAAGGGTGGGTGGGTGGGTGGATGGGCGGCTGTTTACCCTTGCCTTGTCCTTCGGTTGCGAATGCGGGAGGCAGAGAAGAGGGAGGGCGGGAGGCGAAGGCAGATTTGCGTCATAGAGGTGGGCGCGGGGGGGAGATTTTGGGGTGAGGGTCTTGGAGAGGTTTGTTGTGGGGGGAGGGGGGTGAGTTAAAGGAAAAGGGGAAGGGGGGATGAATATACTTTGGGTGCTGTTGCGTTGGCTCGAGTTTTGTGAGTTTTTCGGAGGAGGGTGTTGGCGAAGAAGGAAGGAAAGAAGGGAGTCTTCTCTGACGGCCATCTTGCTCGAGGACAGTCATGGAGGAAGAGATCGCTGTTGGTGGGGAGGGAGATGATAGGTGGATTTTTATGGGAAGACCAATAGGAAGAGCAGCCGGGTTCCCTCTTCTCGATCAGATCTTTGGGAAAGAGGGAAATAAGGGGAAGAATGCTGCCTTGTTATGAAAGGAACGTCTAGATAATCGAGTTCAGACGGGGGAGACGTGACGAAAGCAGCGAGCGACGTCCTAGAATGGTAGCAAAAGGATGCTCGAGAGAATTAGTGAGAGAATAAACGTTAAAACATAAATATATCGGACCGATAATTGAAAGGAAGCAGATATTCGGGGCAGGAATGTTAAAAAATACTGTTAAAATGACAGACCTTTCATGATGAGGGGTTTCAGGAGCTGAGGAACAAAAGGCCTCTATTGATGTTTCGGACAATGCCTCCACACAGTTTTGACCGTATTGGAGGTAAAGAAAAAAACTCCAAAATCACTGGGACAGGACCAAAGGGGATTTGAAAGAGACGTAGGAGAAAAGCTAAACAGAATGGCCATCAACGACCAGAAATATTGAAGAAGAAAAGAGGAGAAATATTTTAAACTTGAGAGTGAGAGAGATGGTTATGTGTACAGTAAAAAAAAAAAAACTTATTCCTCATAGAAATGGGAAGGTCACAGAATGGTATATTAATTTGGTTCATGATGATTTAATCTTTCTTACTTCTTATAGGGGTGTTTGTATTTTTTTTTCAGATGTTTGCGTCTCTCTACCTGTTAGCAGGTTTGAATGTTAGTGCACTGACCGCAGCTTTGTATTGTGAAAGAAAATGCAAATGACGCTGAGCTTTTGGTACCTTTACCAATCATCTTGGCGGAGGTTTCCAATCACTGGCTGCCTTTTCTTGTATGTTCGTATCTTCCTCCGGGAAGATTTGAAAACAGATTTTCAGATATTATTACGCGTCAGTTTTACTCTCTCTCTCTCTCTCTCTCTCTCTCTCTCTCTCTCTCACACACAAACTATACTCTGTTTTTTTTCATCTGTCCATCCGGCTGTGGGGTTTTTGTATGGTAACACTGCGTCCCGGGCTTTAAATAGTTACGCTACGTGTAAGTTTTAGGTAAATAAAAGGATATTTGGGTGTACATTTGCAACTGAAAAGTGTTTTAATAATTTACTGTATGCGAATTACACCATTAATATTCGAAATAGGTTATTGTTATTATTGTTGAATGTAAGCTCCCTTTTCGGGGTGGCGAATGGAACAGCCAGACGCAGTGGCGGGAAAATTGCTTCTCTCGCTGTTCACTACGGCAAGATGTCAACGTATTACTTCATTATACGTAAGTATATCAGTATGTACTGTTAATTTTTATAAAGTGCGTTTCAGCCAGATACGATATGACGTAACTTGGTTTAGCATCTGTTTGATGGAATTTGCGTCTGGCTGTTCCATTCGCCACCCCGAAAAGGCAGCTTACATTCGACAATAATAACAATATTCTATTTCGAATATTAACGGTGTAATTCGCATACAGTAAATTATTAAAACACTTTTCAGTTGCAAATGTACAACCAGATATCCTTTATTTACCTAAAACTTACACAGCGTAACTATTTCAAGCCCGGGACAAAAACACCACTGGCGGATGGACAGATGAAAAAAAACAGAGTATAGTTTTTAGTAGGGGCCCTTTTTACCCTCTGCTACCATCTCTTTCTCAAATTAATTTTATGCGTCAATTTTGCCCCCCCCCCCTCTCTCTCTCTCTCTCTCTCTCTCTCTCTCTCTCTCTCTCTCCTCTCTCTCAGGACATGAACCTGAATGTGCAAGCAGTCTCCCTCATATTTATGTATTGGATATCAGATCATAACCATTTAAAAATAAACAGTAACAGGATTTTAAAGATGTATGTCATTTCCGTTGTTATTTTTTATTTCTAAAATTAATTCTACTCAACGTTCAAATGTATTATTTTAACTCAGGTATTGACTGTCAACCAGTACATATAAAAATGTGTTGTTTTTAAACGTTTGTTAACAGTAATTGTTCTGACAATGTTTTGAACGTAATACGGTATTGTGTAAGCAGTGTTAAGTGGAGTCAGGCAACTGCATATTTTAAGCGCTCTTACAAAGTCATAGGCATGGAATTTTTCTGCTAGTTACCTATGGGTTTGCACACTCACACCACCGGGTGCCATTGTTATCGTTGTTATTACAAGCATTTATTTCTTAAAATGGGCGTTCTTCTTCTATTTTGTGCCCGTTAGTTGGCAGGATTACCCAGGCAGTCGCCGAAAGTCGTGTGTGGAATTTTACCAAAGTTTGACAAAAGGTGGGTCTCGTGCCTTGCAATAAGTGATTGCATTTGCGAGGGATTTGATTCTCAGCCTTGTCTGAATTATTAGGTCTAGAAATGCCTTTGATGATGTTGTGGCAGCTGTTATTATTATTATTATATTATTATTATTATTAGTAGTAGTAGTAGTAAATCTATCCCGCCATAAATTATGGTAATGTTTCTGTAATTCTGTAATTGCATTGTTCGCGTGATTAGGTACGTTATGTTGATCAGCGCTATCTCTTCTATAATTGTGTGGTACTTGAACACGGAGTTCATGACTCATAGACTGTTTGTGTTACACACATAGAAAGTTAATAGACAGCAGGATATGTGTTCCATATAGAAATTAAATAAGGCCACTTGGTTTTATTTGTTAGGCTAACATTCACAGAATTCGAGGTCATTGCCATGTTATACTGGTCTTGCCTTTTCCTCCTTTTTCTTTATGCATTTATTGATGTGTCCTACATTATCAGGTTTTTAAAGAGATCGTCTGGTTTTCAGCGAACATATTCACATACCACTCCGAGTTCCAACTCATGAGAATTGAGTGATATTGTTACCTAAAGATCTCTCTCTCTCTCTCTCTCTCTCTCTCGTCTCTCTCTCTCTCTTCTCTCTCTCTCTCTCTCTCTCTCTCTCTCCCTTATTAGTAGTTGACATAAACCTAACAAGACGGCCAGGCTTGGGATAAAAACTAGCGATAATATACTGGTTTAATAATTTCTGGTGTCTACTTATCCGTCCAGGAAACGTCAGGCTATTTGTGGTTGATGGGATGAGACTCGTCAGAATTTTTTGTTTATATTCATGAATTATGCGAATTCACTTTTTTTTTAATGACCGTTGGACGCGTGACGCTGTTGCGTGTATACAAAATCAGTCAGCAATTTAATTATAAGAAGACATATGTACTGTTGTTTTGATCCTTTATATTTTGGGTCTCAAAAAAAAAATGAATGAATGAATTAGGAATTTGGTTCCCCCAGCATCATATGGATTGGACGCCACGCTAATGAATTAGCGCCTGCTCGAAAGGATGATATCCAGAGTGCCAACGACACTAATTACATTTTACAGCTTCGTCTAAATTGTTAATGGAAGGGTGGGTCTGCTGCACTGTGTCTTTGTTATTTCGCTGTGTTAGGTTTGATTTTATAATTCGGAGACTGCGGCCTAAATTGAATTAGTCAGTGCTGTACCGTATTCAGTTATTGTTGAAGTTAGGTTAAATTTAGGATCGTTAGAGTGTGTTATAATTTTATTTTAAGTCATTGAAATACTTTGTTGATATTTTAAGGTCCGTATTAAAGTTTGTGTAAATTTAATTGTCATTCAGTTGAATTTAGCTAGTGTTCAAGTATGGCTATACTGAGGTCTTGCCTGAGTAAACCAATGCTGAATTGTGGTAAAAAAGCCTTTAAATTAAGGAATAAATGGAGGCATCAGATATGTAGAATATTGGATATTTGTACACTTATCTATATAAGAGGTTATCCTTTAAATGTTTCTTTGTTTTTAGTCAGTTCTACTTTGTTGACTGCTAAGATAGCATCCGCGTATAACATGACCTAATGTGACATGAAGTCGCTTCTTCATTGTGCGCAAGCGCCAACGGAAAGGAAGAATAATTTAATCAGGTGGGTATTTTGTCCGCCTTTATAATTGTCCCACTCTCTCTAGTTCATTTGTCATCATTATTTGTGAAAAACCCTTCTGTCCATACTTATTGTGACTCTCTCTCTCTCTCTCTCTCTCTCTGTACTGGTGTGAGTCGCAGTTAGGATACATATATAGATATATGTATATAATATATATATATTATACTATATAAGATATATATATATATCTATATAATATATATAATATATATATATATATAATATATATATACTATATATATATACTATATATGGAGAGAGCAGAAGAAGAAGAAGAAGAAGAAAGAAAAGTGAAGACATAACTAGGCGTTAGTAATCAGTGCTTCGTCAAAATGCCTGCCATCAAATACAGTAATTAAGTAATACGAGAGGAGCTAAACTCCGCATTCCAGATGTGTGAAACCTTTCATTAAACTCTCTCTCTCTCTCTCTCTCTCTCTCTCTCTCTCCTCTCTCTCTCTCTCTCTCTCTCTCTCTTACTGCCTGTTTATGATTCTCCTCTAATGACCAGCATCGAAAAGTGACGCTACGTGAAATTCTGGCGAAATCGTCAGTTTTTTGTTTTCTGTTATTGTTTAGAGCTCGTTGGTGCCGCGGCGCTTAGCGGTGGCAGAGTTCCCATCGTGGCCTAATTGCTATTCGTATATCACGGCTGCCGTTTGTTCGTTATTAATTATGTATGTTATGTCCTGGTTCCTCTTTTTTTGTTGTTGTTTTCTTAGCTTGCTCTTTATGCATACACGCGCGCGTGCGCGCGCGCACGCACACACACACACACACACACACACACATATATATATATATATATATATATATATATATATATATATATCGCGCTACAATGTCCTTTAATATCTAATTCGCTCTACCCTCGGAATTAATATATTTCATATATGCTTAACCGAAGGGGAATTTTTTCTCGATATAGACTTGCCTGGATCGGGGCGCGAACCCAGAGCCTTCCAAATCCAGGAACGTCAGTGAAGCTTTTGGAAGGATCCTGGGTTCGCGCCCCGATCCAGGCAATAGTCTATTATCGAGAAAAATTCCCCTTCGGTTTAAGCATATATGAAAATATATTTATGCGGTAGTAGAGCGAATTAGATATTAAAGGACATTGTAGCTCGATATATGTATATGAATCACGGAAAAGTTATTTGACATATATATATATATATATATATATATATATATATTATATATATATATATATATTTATATATATGATTTCGTATAAATATAATGCTTATATTCGCAATTCCTTCGTTTGTAATTTTTTTACTCTTTTCTTTTTATTCCCTTTTTAACTACAAAAGGGTTATTACTTTCTTTTAGTTTGCCTTTTTCTTAGTAGAATTACGAAAAGAATTACGTGTGCTTTAAGCAAATTATGCCGAAGGTTAACCCCTTGACACATGATGAGATTTTGTTGGCGATAGGGTAATGACTTGTGAGTAGAAAGAAGTTTTCTTTTGGGGTTGGGTGGGATGTGTTGGGTGGATTGCTGAGCCTTGGCGGAGATTGGCGGTCTCCTAACATTCTAGAACGTCTGCCATGAGGAATCTCTCTGGGCGAATTCATGGAAAGCATGTTAATGCATTATTATTATTATTAATAACTAGGATAATAAAAACAGTGAATTTGACAGTGACAGTCAGCTTTCATTTGATAATTAATTTGCAAATAAGTTAATTTGAATCTTTCATTTTGGTATTGATTTAAAAGTAAACGTCACTAAGATTCCACTTGGTATTCAGTTTAAGTGTGAGAGATAATTTAAAGCTTTATGTGGTTTTAACTAAGGGTTTGCGTTGATAACTATTGCTAATATGAAAGTATGCTAGCTTCCAGAGATCCCTTTTCGACCGGTTTTCTATAAAACAACAGTTGTCATCATTTATATTGATGTAATATACTTCTGCTGCATCCGTTTATGTAATGTTACTTTTGTTGGTTGAATCAGCACAGCCACTTACCGCCACCCGAAGCTTATTGAGTAGGATGCTGGCTACATCCTTTGAGGACGAATCCCCCAAAGGGCTGCTGACCTTTGTGGGCCCTATAGGAGGCGTCTTGGGTCTATAGGAAGCCTGATTGATGGTGCGACCAAATTTGCATCATACAGGAGTCATTGTAGAACCGAATGTAAGGAATTTCATTTTGCTTGGAAAAAAATATATTAATGCGGTCTTTGCGAACGAGCAAAAGGTGGAGTACCTACATTGGGAGTTTTAATGGTATAGTTTTCATATTTTTTATTTAAGGCATTACATTCTATTTAGTGTTTTTTGTTCAGGACCTTTTACATCTTGAAATTTCATGCTTGGAGCACTTTAGCCCCATAAAAGTATGTTGGTATTATTGATTTAACTCTCTCTCTCTCTCTCTCTCTCTCTCTCTCTCTCTCTCTCTCTCTCTCTCTCTCTGAGGATTTGAAAACTTCTCATTTTCATTTTCATTTTCCGTTTTAATGTTTTTGTTCAAAGCCTTGTCATGTTCTTCTTTGTAGGTTATCAGTTATTTTACGGACTTTTTAAAAGATCTGACATTTTAATCTAACAATATGACGTGTCATTATGAGAACCTCGTTTAAAGCTCTAGATGAAACTCAAATGAACCTACTTCTTTAAACGCCCTTTAACGAGGTCATCTTATAGGTGTTCATTTGTTTTGCCTGTTATTTATGAGTGTCAATTATCTTGTGAACATTTGTTTTAGTGAACACCTGATCTGCTCGACCTAAATTGGTCTGAGCGTGTCAAATGCGTTGCTTTAAAAATGTTCTCAGCATTTTCACTTTTACTTTTCTAACTGCGATTTATGTCTGAAGTTTCCTGTGGTGAGAGAGATTTTAATAGATTGAAAAAGTTTTGATTTCCTTCCGGCAATTTTCTTGTATTTCTTTTAGAATGACCTCTGTAACATTTCCCCTTCCCCGAATTTGTCCTTAGTTGTATGGAAAATACCCCCCCCCCCCCCTCTCTCTCTCTTCTCTCTCTCCTCTCTCTCTCTCTCCCTTTCTCCCTTTCTCTAAGGACACCGTCGCGCTTGCGGCCCCCCCCCCCCCCCCCCCCCCCCCCCCCCCCCCCCCCCGACCCCTTCGGGTCAATGACTTCTTGTACTCCAAGGTCCCTTCTACTTCTCCTCCTCCAGAAGACTTAGGCCTACTGTGCACTGTACGGTCGGGCACGACCCTCCTCCTCCTCCCTCTCCTCCTCTGCTACCACCACCACCAGCTGCTTTTGCCCTTTTCTTTCATCCCTTCTTTTTGGGGAAGCGATGCTATCTTGTGGGTGAAAGGGTGGTGGGGAGGGGGTGGTTGTAGGGGTGATATGGCCATCCCCGACACAAAGGTGTCTCTTGACATCTGATACGGTTGGAAAACCTCGGATGGTTTTCCCTGGCTCTCTCTATCTCCAGGTTTTTGGAAGATGTCGCTTTTTGTTATTTGGATTTTCTCAGTGGCTGTGTAATTGTTAGGAGTACACTAACCTTATACACCCATACTCATACCATATATATGTATATGTGTATATACACATATACAATACCCATATACACATCTAAAACTAAAGATTAAAAATAACGTAATTAGAAGATTTTAAGTTATAGAAGTCCACACTTACGTAAGCTGTGCATAAAAAAACTTTGGAAGACGGGAGCTTACATCTACTTAAACAGTAGAGCTCACACACACACACACACACACACACACACATATATATATATATATATATATATATATATATATATATATATATATATATATATATATATATATATATATATATATGCTTAAAAAACCACTGTAGATGCACGTGACTTCATAAATAAGCGAATACCACAGGAAAATAATAGTCAGAAATCCAAGCGCTTTCGACTTTACTCAGACATTATTTTCCCGTGGTATTCGTTATATATATATATATATATATATATATATATATATATATATATTATATATATGTGTGTGTGTGTGTGTGTGTGTGTGTGTGTGTGTATGTGTGTATAAATATGCATATAAGATTGATCTCACATGTGTGCGTACTTTTCGTTAAATATAGAAGGCATATATATCTTTCTAAAGCGATTGATTACAGTTTAAACAACATTCTTGACTAGCATTGGTAAATTGCAAAATAATCTCTAGGAATTTTGAGATTTCATTGAAATGTCATTATTGTGATATAGATTTTTAGTATAATCCTTAATCATTAATTAATTGACTACATTTTATCAGTGTTGTATATTTTATGTAAGAATGACTGTTTAAATTTACTCGGGAAATTTTAAATACAGTGATGTTATTTCAAAATGGGTCAAATTATCAGAGAAAAGCGACAGAATCCAAATTTGTAAAGTGAAAGCATTATACCGAGTCCCTGTCACAGAAAAAAAATGAGTAAAGGCTAAGTTGTTGCTGATGAGAGAGAGAGAGAGAGAGAGAGAGAGAGAGAGAGAGAGAGAGAGAGAGAGATTCTCATATTTAAAGAATACTCTAACACCCTCCCTGAAGTATTTATTGGTGGGGAGCTCTAGTATATCCTGATGTCCATATCGACCATTGACATTTCCCGTCAATTCACGTCATAGGAAAGTGTAGTGCTCAAATTTCAGTATATTCAAATGCGTCCGAACTTAGAATAGAACTGCATATGAATCTGAAAAAAAATTATGACCTCTTATCTCGTAAATTTGTGGAAGGAATTGAAAGATTCTTTATCCCGCCCCCTTGGTTTATATTAATAAATGCACTTTCCATATTCCAATCTACTTACTGTATTTTTCATTTGAATATTCTGTCGAGGGTGAGCGGCGTCCTTTCGGAAAGCACAGAATTCTGCTTGTTTGTTTGTTTGTTTTTGCTTTAGGTTTAGCCCCTGATTTATAGGCCTACAGGAAACGAAGGTGGTCCCAACCCTAGATCTCAGACTAACCAAGTTTTCGTTGCCTACTTGGTGACATCTCTCTCTCTCTCTCTCTCTCTTCTCTCTCTCTCTCTCTCTCTCTCTCTCTCTCATTTATCATTCGTGTGTTTTCAGTTGCTGATAGATATACGAAATGAATTAACAATCGCCACACGTGAAGACCGTACAGTATTTCAGCATGCGTATTAGACTAAGACATTACAGAAATGTTTATCCAAAAATAATCGAATTATCTCTTGTGTAGTTCCTGAAATATAAGCTGCAATATATACAGTACGAGATTGTTTATCCAAAGTCTAATGGCAAATATCTTTCAAGTTTTGTCTCGCCGCAGTTGCCTGGCGAGTATCGGAAGGTCACAAAACAAAACTTAATAGGTGAAGGACATTTAGCTTCACTAATTCATGTAGACCCATAGAGTCGGTATCCGATATGTTGTACTATATGCCAGCCGCTGACATTTCGTCCGCAGACTCTCTAAGAGTAGCCAGAGCGGAGTCGGGCGGCCGGGTGAAGAAGTCCCGTAGCCAAAAGGGCAGTAGATAATTACGCTGGAAAAGAAAAATGAAGAGCGTGTGTGCTTTTGATCTCGTCGGATATTTACGTCAATATATGACGTCGTAACAATAGACCAGCCTAACATTGGAAGTGAATTCTTTTAATATTAGGCCGTTCCCTGGCTAGCAACGGGCCTTCAGGAGTGCGGGAAATTTCCCGTCTGGATATTTTCGAAGCACTGCTGCGTAGCCCGTCTTGGCCCGCGCCACTGGATTCGCTCTCGCTTTTTTCGTGTTTAGAAAATGTGGGTACGAAACTGTCTCTTCTTTCCATGAACGGGAGCTCGACTCGACTGAGGATATCGAACAACAAAAGGGTAGTTGTTTGAATATGATACAGTCTTTTCAAAACTATCCATGAAGATAGAGTAACAAGTTTTTAGCTTTCGTATTTAATTCTTTCTTGGGAAATTGTTTTGTAGCAAGAGTCACCGTAGGAAAGAAATGATAAATGCCTTGAAATGAAGGTGGTAGTTAATTAACAGCCTTAGCGGTATCGATACTAAAATAAATGAACTGGTAAATATTTACTTGTGAGATGGGGATAATTAGATTGAATAGATACACTGATTGATTTGATGTTATCTGGCATCACAACTACCAGGGTCACCGACACCTGATGGGAGAGTTGTTGCCCTTGAGTAAAATAAGAATGTTGTAAATCAAAAGTATGGATTTATTTTAGAAAGTGTGTGTGAGAGAGAGAGAGAGAGAGAGAGAGAGAGAGAGAGAGAGAGACAGCAGGTAAACTACGCCTCTATGTACAAGAGACTGCTATGTGATGCTTACACGGTCCAATAAATACATCAGATCTAGCATACGCGGATGGGATTTTTCTCATTTCTGTATGCGACACTGACAACAACCATTTATTTTTTAAACTCCCATTTTTTCAGTTATTATCCTTACAGATTTGAAAAGAGCATCTTTTCCATCTGTAATGATGTGACTTCAAGGAGGCTATTGTTATTCGCCCTTTACATTTCCAATGTTCGTCATTCTCCATTCTTTGTATTTGAGTGAAGCTTTTGGTCCTTCGGTTCGTCTGGGGTCAAGAACGTTCAACCTTCTTTTTGTGTCTCGCTCTCCATTTTTCAGTTTCCTTCAACAGTGTCTGATTTTTTGTCGTATACACCTGCTCAGTTTCAGTCCCTTTTTTCTTACCCCCCCCCCCCCCCCTCTCTCTCTCTCTCTCTCTCTCTCTCTCTCTCTCTCTCTCTCTCTCTCTCTCTCTCTCTCTAGGTACATTTGCAATCGATGCTACCCCATAATTCAGATGGATTCAATCGCCGGATGCCTTCCTGTGTTCATTTTCAGGCTTGTGATCCCTAAAGTGCCACACCCGAAAACTGTTTTAACAGCCCTCCTCTTTGTGCCTGCGCGGAAACTCTGGGTAAATACTTCCCTTAACCAGGTGATTTTTTTTTATTATTATTATTATTATTTTTTTTTTTTTTTTTTTTTTTTTTTTTTAGCCTCTCGGTCTCATGTTAGACATCGCTCTCGTCACCTCCATCTGTCTCTTCACGCTTCACATGACCATAGTTTTGTGAAGCTAGTTTATGCGGTTCAATCAGGCAGTCTGTCTTCCTTTCCATAACTCGTATATAGCCCCCGTAGACGGGTATAGTGCCATCAGTGCGCCTCACGTGGTGCACTGTAGGTATTATTAAAGGGTGTTTGCAGTGTCGCTTCGGCCCTTACCTGCAACCACTTTTTAGCCTTTTATTTTACTTCATGCCTGCTTCCTCTCTTCATTCTTGCCATCCAACGCCTCTTAGTTATTACTACTTATTACAACCGTGTTTTTTTTCCCTCCCAAGTCCTCCTTTAAACCCCTGCACTTTGTTTTGTTTGTTACCTGGATCTCTCTTATCTTGCTGTCCAGCCACTCTAACTCCCTCTTTTCGCTGCATTAAGCGCTGAATGGCTGAAAGTGCCCCAATATAATAACAAGTTTGTAGCATTTGTTTTATTTATGTCTTCGTTTAATCAAGAGATCTTTTCATTCATTGTATGCAGTTATTTTCTTTACTTTTTTGTGCTCGATTTATTTTCATAGGCGCATTCATTTACTCTCAGATTATCTTTTGATTGATTTCGGTGCATTCATTTTTCTTCCTTTTGTTTTTTTTTTTTTTTTTTTTTTTGCCGCGTTTCCGTTACCAGATTCATTATTATTAATGTGTTTAATTCTAGTATTTGTCATTCCGTGACCTTCAGTAGGATCGTCACCTTCCCAACGTCTTCTCCCATCGTTCCATGCACAGTGTCCTATCCCATCCCTCCTTACCCTTATTCCAGTTCCTTCTACCCACTTTCAATCCTTACGACCTTCGTGGAGAATTTCCTGTCAGACACAGTGAAAAGAGACGCCGTAAATCCTCTGCCCCAAAGTGCCTATGGTAACAAGAAGGCAGCCGGCTTTTAAAGCGGTGCCCATAAATTTGAGCGCCGCTGTAATTACCGTAGATATTGTGCGCTGGTGTAAAAAGCACGCATCTTTTTGAACAAATAATATTTGTGGTTTAATATTTTTTTTAAAGTTTATTTTGTATACATTTCTTTTCTGTAAAAGTAAGGGTACTCCAGCGTAGTATACATAACTAATGGTAGTTTCCCATTTGATATGCGCGCAATGTATGCTCATTTGTATGTACTCATACACAATATAATTAATTTAGATTCCATCACTCAACATGGCATAGTCAAATTTTATGCTTTTTGTTTCGTCACTGCGCATTTTTGTCGTAGTTTATGAATGTCTGACCCCTCTTCTATATCGATTGACTTATAGACTTCTCTCATGATTTTCACTATTTTGGGGTATTTTTTTATGTTATTTTTTCCCCTTTTCCCATTTTTTCTCGTATTTCCCAAACGCTCGTTTTGGCTTGTCCCAATTTTTCCCCCGGAAGTCTCACCCACCAGCATCCATCGTTTTCATATGCAAGTGAGTCTCTTGGGAAAGACTTCTCGAGGCCTCAGGTTATTCCGCATTTGCAGAGCTACGTGGCGTAACATGGGTCATTCACCTCCTTTGACCTGGGAAGGACGTATCGTAGAGGCCGTAGACCAGTGGTTGTTTGTGGAACTCAGACACGTACACACACACACACACGCACACTCGCCCAGAGGCGCAAGGAATTTACAAAAGCCTAGCCTTGCTGTAACAGTTTGTTATCAGTCGCTTTTTTATGCTCGTTTACCCTTTTTTTTTAAATTTAAAGAAGTGATTATCGGGAAAATCTTCAAAAATATTAATACACTATGGTTAATGGTGTATTTTCATGCATGTTAGAAACCTTTAAGACTTTTTATTTTTTTATTTTTCAAAGTAAACTTCGTGAATGGTTTATGTATTGCAATCAGCATGTGTAAACAGACCGTTTTTTCTCTCACGAACATTGTGTGCATACTGTAAAAATAGTTTTCATTTCCTGCATCTCGTGTGCATAAGTTGACACAGTAGATTGGGTCTGGGTGTTACTGATGATTTCGAGCTACCCTTCAGGGAACTGTTTTTTACTTAATTTAAGTCTTGATCGGAACGTTCCCTTGAATGCTTTCGTGTAGGAGAAGGGGCCGTCAAATCGAAGCATTGGAATGGAACTACCTCCGTATGGAATGCTAAAAGGGGAAAGGGGAACGTCTAAGCGAAGCAGTGGAATGGAACTTCCAATGTATGGAAAGATGAAAAGGGAATAGGAAGCCATCACTTGACTTTTTAACATTCTTTCAAAAATACTTAATTTCTGTCGATTATTTTCGATCAGAATCATCGTAATTTTTGGAAAAGTCTTTAAAACTTTTTCTTTATAATTGTGTGGATGAGTGTGTGTGTGTGACAATGCTTTGGAATATTTTTGGTTTTGAGAATAGACACGGCGTTGATGCCCTCGTCAGGTTCCGACTTAAAAGAAAACAGTGGTAGAAGAAGAAAAGAAGAAGAAGAAGAAGATGATGAGAAGAAGAAGAAGAAGAAGAAGAAGAAACGAAAAGAAAGTGGCACCTAATTCCAGAGGCTTAATAAAAGATTGTCATTTTTATTCTAAGGTTTTTTCGTACTAAACTTTTAGTGCGTGTTCGAGCTTTTAGCGAACGTCAAGGTTTGTTATATAACACAGCTGCGCACATGACGACGATGACGACGATTTACATGACAGAAATAATGACAGTCAGTGGTACTAGGTATTTTGGATGTAGTGGGTATGATTTGTAAGTACGTTCCTCGTTTATGATTATGCTTTATAAGGTATGGACCGATATCGAGACAGACACCCATTCCAAATATTTTCTTCTCGTCGTTTACTAATTGGCTATGGGTGACTGGCAATACAAAAAGAAAGCAAAGACGTAAATAAGTAAACGAGAAACATCGAATTTTGTAAAAGTATTTTTTATTCATTAAACAATGTTTATTTTTTTCGTTAGGTCATTTTACACATTCCTTCAGGCTTTCGAGAGAGGACCCCATTATCAGGAGGGTATTGGCAGTGTTGCCATTTTGTTGAAAGCCAGGTCCTATAAGGTCGTTCAGTTTATCAGCTTCTCGTAATCGAGAGTTCACAAGAGAACGTGGAGGAAAAAGAGAAGAAGAAAAAGTGGAATCGATTTCTGTGTCACATTTCCGTGAGGGGAAAGAATAAAATTTAGTAGTCAGTTGTCCAGCTGAAAGCAGGTTTATTAAGAGGAGGCCAAGCATGGAAAAAGTGAACATGAAGTTAGGTGGGTTGAGAAAAGAAGTGATTTTTCTTAATCACTAAACTGTTGCAGATATTCAGAAGGCTTTCCAATTATGCCATTAACCCAAGATCGTCCTATTTTTTTCTTTTCTTTTGTACACACCAACATTTTACGCGCGCGCGCGCACACATGTACACACACACACACACACACACACACACACACACATATATATATATATATATATATATATATATATATATATATATATATATACACACACACATATGCATATACACTTTTAGAATTTTTACACGGGTTTAGACGCCTTGCTGATGACTTTTCTATTTTAGTTAATGAGAATAATCCATGATTCAGGAGTTGAAGCATGAATGAGACAGTGACTTTTGTGCTGCTTTTCCAGAAACCAACTCCTGTTTGAGGACTATATATATATATATATATATATATATATATATATATGCATGTATTATATAGATACTGTATATTTTATATAGATATTGTCTGTGCGTATGGGTGTGCCTATGTCTATGAGCTCACATGACAAAATAATATAAGAGATAACCAAAAGCTTGTGTGATAATCGGCCACACCCCTACAGGAAGGAGGTGGGATGATTTACCTCACAGAGGCCCTCTCCTGTGTCGACTTGGTTACTCCTAATTCCAGTTACTGAAAGCAGTGATGTTGGATCTGACACAGAATGGGATACAAAGTACTAGATAGAGTTAAAATTTGCGCCCTGTATTAGGGTCTCTGAAATGACTAAGTGGTGTTGCTTCTTGGCTCATCCGACGGTATATCTAGGATGTTTTCTAACTAATGATCGCATATATGGAAAGGTTGCTTTGTAATAACTGAGGTACAGTGAAATAGACACTTCCATAGGTTTGTAGCTTCGTGAGCGAATGATGAATAACTAATAATCCCGGTTGGGTGGAGATCGTCTGGCACTATAGTTCTGAGACTGTGGTGGGCGAAGGTTTGCTATTTCAGAGGGTGTACTGGGACTGTAGATTTGGGCCTAAGCCCTCCTTAATTTTAGATACAGAGAATTATATATCGCTTATATTTACTTAGACGCTAATTAGCCTCAGCGCCCTCAGTCTAGCGCAGTAGAAGGAGTTCTTCAGGGAACACTTGCGTTTACCCATATTTCACATCTGCTAGCTGAATGTGTTTGTGTGTGATGTGGAAGGGGTTGGTAAACACTTGACATCCACTTTAGTGAAGATGGTGGGTGCTGCTCTCTGGTATCGGTTGTGCGAAGTGTCTCGCACATCAAATAGGCAGCGGTGGCGTCATTCGTTGCTCCATGTGGTGGTGGGTGGTGTATTTTGGGAAGTAATTTGTACAAAATAATATTTTGACGACTGCCGATATTGAAGGGAGCCAAAAAGCTTTAAGAGAGGACGTTTACAAATGCATTCCTCGTTTTGCTTTTATTAATGATTCAGTGTTCATATTATAATAGATGAAATGTGTATTTTTATTTGTATCCCTATTATATATATATATATATATATATATACATATAATATTTATATGATATATTATTATATATATATATATATATAATATATATATATATACATGTGTTTGTTTGTTTGTATTATAAGCATTCCACTAATAAGAGACGGAACTATTTCTTCCCTTTTTGTTAGACGCCACGTTCTCCTCACCTTAATTGACCTTTTTCTTAGGACATGGTCCCATTAAGTTCCCCCGGACCGTCTGCCTTTATTAATAGGAAGCAAATTTATTAAAAGGGAGTAAAAAAGATTTCTTCATCTGAGTTGATTACAAAACCACCGAATTTATCTTTTCCTGATTTTGTATTGAATGTATCTCGTATATTGTTTTTAATTTATCTCGTATTCCTGCTCTGAATTATTTTATGATTTGCTTTTCCTCATTCGATAAAAATGGAGTCATTCTTAACCTTAGGTCGCGGCAAGATTCTTTGTCTTGGGTATGGTTAGATTACCCTTTGATTAGTGAAAATTTGTAAACACATTGCGTACCCATTTCCTTGGTTTGTAGGGCAAGGTCTGAGATTTCAGATCACCAGAAACTTCTTATCTGCCGCTATCTATGAACATTTGTCGCTTTTCTCATCCCCATACGCGACCTGACATCTTAGAGAGTAATTATTGTCACTAAATTTCTCTAATTTAGATGATGACTTCACTTCACCTGTATTCATTATTTCATTCGTGTGAGTATGTCCTTCACGTGAACAGGTATTCAATGAAATAAGAATACTGGTGTAGACCTCTGGGTCCATCACAACCCACATGGACCAACATTGCGAAAGTGGCGACTGTCTATTTCTTAAAACAAGGTCGTCATATTGAGAAAACAGAAGGTGGCAGAGAATTAAGTAAATCTCAGCTTGTCCTTTTTTTGTGTTTCACGGCTCATTCTCTGTGAAACTTAACTCCTTTGATATTTTTTATTAATAATTTTTCGGCTTATGTAAGTTGGTATCGGGTGCAACTAAATGTTCGTGATTATAATGTCGGGTCCTCGTATTTGGAGTTTAATGACTATGATAGTACTAGGAATCTCACACTGGATTACATGCGTACATCATTGGTTAATGGGGCATAGTTGATTATGAACTAAGTGTTAAACTTAATAAATTAATCCTCGTGATGTGAATAAAGAGTAATCAGAACTTGGACTTTCTTTTTTTTTCCGTAACAGATATATACAGAACCGTAACAGACATGTACAGAATTTCAACTAAAACCTTGACTATAGCACTCTCTCTCTCTCTCTCTCTCTCTCTCTCTCTCTCTCTCTCTCTCTCTCTGGCGAATCTAAGCTTCTCTCGGAAATCTAAGTACTTTCTATTTCACGATCAGTAATTAGAACCTGACATCATATCGTAGATTTTTATGACCTTTTATTGTGGGATCTGTCATGTTATCGGAAGTCACACCTTTTCACTGACAGAAAAACGAGAATGATCTAATTCCTTATCAGTGACTCCTGAATGCCCTTTATCAGCTCAGCTCTTAATGGTTGTCGACCAGGATAACGCCAGATAACGATAAGTGGAGGTCAGATGTGTTATAACGCTTGGGTTATGCAATCAGGTTCCGTGTGGTGAATGCAAGGATCTGTTGTTATTATTATTATTATAAGTCGTAGTAGTAGGTTTATTATTAGCTGTTAATACTATTACTACTACGGTGTAAATATTACCACTATTACTACCTGATACTAATAATAACATCGATTATGGTAATTGCAGCAAGAGTTCATTACACGTAGAGTTTTGTTATTACAAGAAAAAAAATGTGGAGGCATTACTGTTCTAAGTGTAGAGCTATCAGCTGTTTATATTCCAGTCTTCTGTTGCCCTCTTATTGGATTTCATTAAGTAATAATGTTTTTTTATGTTTGTTAATTCGTTGGCTTATGTTTATTTTGTGCTTTTTTTCTTATGTGGCGCATAAGGAGTATTGAAGTCAATTATCTCTCTCTCTCTCTCTCTCTCTCTCTCTCTCTCTCTCTCTCTCTCTCTCTCTCTCTCTCTCTCACACACACACACACAAAATAATCTTCTCATGCAATAAAATAATCAAGCCATTATCTCCCATATTAGACTGCTGACCTGTCTGCATATAAATTGGATGATTTAATGTTTTTTTATGAGTCGGTACTGTGCCATGTCGTTTTTGAGTAATGAGATAAACTGCCTCGACTTTTATTCAAGATGGTGATTGTGAGAGTACGCTTCCTAAAACCCTGCATTTTTGGTGTTGTAGCTTTTGAACTTTTTGTCTCTTTGTCCATGTTGTTATTGTTAACAATGTTTATTAGTTCATGTGTATTTTTATTTCTTTTTGCTGGAAGTGAAATATGAAATTTAGGCCAAAGGCCAAGCGCTGGGACCTATGAGGTTATTTAGCGCTGGAAGGAAATTTGAGGGTAAAGAAGGTTTAAAATTTGTAAAAGGAAGAAAACCTCGCAATTGCACTATGAAAGAATGATTAGGAGAAGGTTTAAAGTAAGATGGCAGGAAGGGAATATGAACGGAGGTACAGTAGAAGGAATGTAAAGGGCTGAAGGGATGCTGCAAAGAACCTGAAGTAATGCCTGCAGTGCGCCTTATAAGATTTTTTTTTCTTTCCCCACGTTGTTTTTCTTGTTTGCTGTTTTTATTCCCAGCCCTTCTTCCATTATGTTTTCATTATTTCCGTCATGCACTTCTTGCAGATTTTCTCTTACGTGGGATTTACAAGATCCAACTTCATGTTGTTTTTCCTTCAGGCTCTTCCTCCTCTTTCCTGTTTTTCTTCATGCTGTTTCCCATTACGCTGTTTTTTCCGACAAACATCTCACGAGAATGCTGGAGTCTTAAGCCGCAATATGTCGTCACTTTATTTCTTCTCGTGAGGATGAGTTCTCGTTGCGACCCTTAATAGCGGGTGATTGTGACGTCAAAACAGCACTGTTAAGTATATTCTTGACAGTAATGTATTGTTAAATGCATTTGTGAAAGGAAAATACTGTTAAATACATTCTTGAAAGAAAATGACTGTGAAATGCATTCCTGAAAAATATGGAACTTCACTGAAGATGCAGTGCATTACTATCTTAATACAACTTGCATTTCAATATTTTATTTATTTATTTATTTATTTAATTATTTATTTATCTGTTTTTCTAATAACTGATCTCCTCTTTCTGTATTTCCCATTACTCTCTGATACTTCTCTTGAATGAACACCAAATTCTTTGTGGGCTTGTTTTACATGAATAGGGTTCATCTTCTGAATAATAATAATAATAATAATAATAATAATAATAATAATAATAATAATAATAATAATAATAATAATAATAATAATAATAATAAATATATTCCTGACAGTAAAATACCGGCATTAGTTCGAAATGTAGAGGAGCATATTTTGGAAGTGTTGCCTTTCTTTTCGGTTCATTTTTTTATAAGGTCAACGAGATCATTTGAATGAAAAATTTTATGTTGCATATTTAATCTTGGCTACCGTTTTTCTTTACTTGACTGGTTGGTTGAACTATTCAACTAGCTGTGCAACATCGAAGTCTAGTGACACAAAATATCCACAGTCCTCCTTGCATAATTAGTAAAAATGTCAACTCTTGCTCAATTAAATAAAACGAATACCTTTTTTTTTACTTGACTTTACAGGTATATTTCCTCCCTATCTTTTTTTCCTCTTCAGACACGATTATCGTTCGTAAGATAAATTAGATTAACTTTTTGTGAAGGTTTTTGTCCAAGAAGTTTTTTTTAAATCCGAAAAAACCTTTGTTTGTTTGTATGGTGTTTTTACGTTGCATGGAACCAGTGGTTATTCAGCAATGGGACCAACAGCTTCACGTGACTTCCTAATCACGTCGAGAGTGAACTTCTATCCACAGATATGCACATCTCTGACCCCACAGTGGAATGCCCGAGAATCGAACTCGCGGCCACCGAGGTGGCAGGCCAAGACCTTACCGATCACGCCACTGAAAAACCCTTTGTTAAAGGGGGCTTTCAAGGAATCTAGCTCATGAAGACCAGAAATATTTTTCACCATACCCTCTGCACATAATTCAGTGACTTTTCTTTTCTCTAAATGGGATAATGTTCACAGCTTCGCTCCCACCTCATATCCATCATGAACCCAGTGCAGTTTCAAAGCAAAACCATTTGCAGACCCTATGATCAGGTTAAAGTTAAGTATATCTTAGTTTTACCAGACCACTGAGCAGATTAACAGCTCTTCTAGGGCTGGCCCGAAGGATTAGATATTTTTAAGTGGCTAGGAGCCAATTGATCACCTAGCAACGGGACCTATAGCATATTGTGGGATCCGAACCACACTAAATCGAGAAATGAATTTCTATCACCAGAAATAAATAGCTCTGATTCCGCGTTGGCCGAACCGGGATTCGAACTTCGGACCACCGGATTGGCAGCCGAGCGCGAAAACCACTCGTCCAGCGAGGAACTCCCTATGATCAGGTGTTGACCTGGATGGAAGAGATCGCTGAAAGGGACTTCCAGTCCACTCGCTCTTTTCGTTGAAAACCTTAGTGGCAGTTCGACTTTATTTACATTTATTTGTTATTTCTGTCCTTTTTAAATTTTGCCTTTGTGTCCTTTTGCGATTCAAAAGGAAAAGTATACCTCCCTCCCTTATTATCATTCATTATGTTCATGATTGTTAGAAGGAAAAATCAGGTCAGATTAGGTCATTTCAATAGTCACACTGTTATCATTTGCAAATGCGTTACCATCTCGAAAGAATATAGTTACCAAGTAACCAACATCTTACAAAAGACATTTTCACCTAACACTGACATGTGTGACATTGAAGTTGTAGTCTTTACCCAAAAGCAGCATTGCAGATGATTGGTAGGTGTAACCATGTTCACAAGACTGTGCAATTTAAAACGAGACCAGTGGGTCACGGCAACACTAATAAACGCCAGACTTCTGCTTCAATTACTAATTTTAATTTTCCATTATTTTCAATCTTCTCTGGTTCGTTAGTTCTTTTCTTTCCTTTTTCTTATCAAACTTACTATCTACAAGTCAAGGTTGATGGATGACTTAAAAAAGAAAGTTTAAATGATTTTATTTTCCACTTTAAACCTCTCTCCCTCGTCTTTCTATTTTGTATTGCAAACCTGATTTTCGGAAAACTCTGTTTAAGGGAAGATTGTCAGGCTCTTTGATGTGTGTGTGGGTTGCAAAAACCCATAACGGTCTGATTGCTTTTCTTCTTTAGTCTTTCATCATTTGTATTTCTTTTATTTCGCCTTTTGTTGATGGTTCTTGCAGCGTAAAGAGAAGCGCAGAATATAAAAATCGACTTTTTGCATCGTTCTTTGTCTTTCCATGCTTTGGTCCGTGTTATTTTGTTTGTTTGTTTTTCCTTTTAGAAATTGTCTTTGATCAATGCTTGTATTGGGAATAGTATATGTTTTAATCCTACGATTTTCTATTAGAACGTGTAAAAGTATGCTCGGTAGAATTTTTGTTTAACTTTTGATCGAGAATCTTGCATTTGTTTTTGTATGAGCGTAAGTAGAACTATTACCAAAGATAGAGTGATTTTAGGAGGAAACATTATCATGATGAAAGAAGAGACAGATATAAGGAAAATTACAATGCAAGATTTTAAAAATTGGGCAGACCCATTTGACCATGCTACATGTACTTGATGAAATACTAAGCATCCTATCGGGACGTTACTTTTTTAATTGTTTATCACGATTGTCTACTTCAATTTCCAAAGTTTTCTTGGAAGAAACCAGAATGCTAAAGAACGCAGCCACGGCTTGTTGCTCTCTTGATTAGATAAGGCTGTCTGTCGCACAGGATATATTATCGTGCACTTAGCTTATCTCCGTGACGACTTACAATAGATTATTTTATATCATTGTTTTGTAGAGATATTTTGAAGCTTGTGCAAATTTTCCTTAAACTCAGACGGGAAAGTGACGCTGAGAAATTAATTTCAGTCGCAGTGTTTACTCCTATTCTCTCATATTTTATAAGTATGTTCACGCAGGCTGTGTTTAGGAAATTTTGAAGCACAAAAGATCGCAATTGATTCAGCAGTTAGAAAAGTAAGTTGCTGCGACTTCCGTCTAGATTCTCTTGCTAAATCCGTCGTTGAGAGGAAACAGCCTTGTGGTTCAAAAGAGAAGTGAAATAGAAACACGTCCATGGATTCGTTTTCTTTTTTCTCTTGCTGAATTCCAAACAGATTTTACATCAAGTAACGTGAATTGCAAATTAGAAAATTATGATACATGTGACAGCGCTTATTAATGGAAGATTCAAATGAATCCCTTGACGACAGTGAAACGCTCTCTCTCTCTCTCTCTCTCTCTCTCTCTCTCTCTCTCTCTCTCTCTCTCTCTCTCTCTCTTTCATTTACTGTCCTGTGCCGAACACCAAACTCTGCTTAACATTTTCATCCCGTTTATTGAAAGATAATATGGATTTGCATAATCTTAGTTGGTCTGGAAACCTACATTCCTATATTCTTCAAAAGCCATTGATCACTAATCCTATTTCGCTTAGCCACCAAAGAAAGCTCATGGTATCTACGCTTGTAAATTTTGAGGACTCTAAACATCCATCACTCAAAAAGGTTAGATTGGGTCGGTGACTATAGTTGGTTCACTTAAGGTAGATTTTTGGATGAGCCCTGTGCTTACGAGGCGTTTGTTTGGCGGCCGCTGATTGGCTGGTACCAGGAGGTAGGCAGCTCCCAGCCAATCAGCGTACGCCAAACCAAAGTCTCGTAGGCACAGGGCTCACCCAAGAATCTACCTTAAGTGAACCAGCTATAGTTTGTTCTTTGGAGACTTGTTTGCAAAGTGTTTCTGAAATTTGACGGCTCTTGGCATTGGTCTTTATATTATATATTATATTGTATTATATTATATTAAATTGGAGAATTAATATTTTGCTTGGGAATGTTCTCATTTAAATGATACCTGAAAGAGGTTTCAGTAATAAGCTAAAATTTTGTCGCACTGTATATAAATTATTAGGAAAGCTTTCAATATACTAAACAGTTGTATACATATTGCCATCCTGGTGGAAATCTAAGGCATGGAACGGACTTCAACTGAATGACATCGAACCTCCAAAAAAAGAAAAATGATAAAAGCATAACTGAATAATTGCATTTTCTCATGCTATTGCCCAAAAGCGACGTGGAAAGATTTTTCGAAAAAGGTGGAGTTGTTTTCCGACGCGGAAAATGCGAGTAAACAACATCTGTTTGGAAAATATTTTTACCCTGCAGGAATATATTCCTAGTCATCTTACTGTAAAACATTTATGAAACTCATGAAGGAAGTATGCGTAAGGTGTCGCAAAGTCTCAAGTGTTGTGCATTCTGCATTTTGGTTATTTTACAGTGTGACATCGTCCTGATACAAGTGTGTTGAAATAATGTTTTATCTAGTAAATTTTATTTCTAGGCCAAAGCTAATTTGATATTTCTTTTATTATTCTCGTTGATTTAAAATTAGGTAAATAAGCTCTGAAATCGTTCACTGACTGATAAAAATAAAATATATTCTTGTAAATTATTATTATTATTATTATTATTATTATTATTATTATTATTATTATTATTATTATTATTATTATTATTATTATTATTATTATTCAGAAGTTAAGACCTATTCAGATAGATCAAGAGGGACCATTGACTTGAAATTCAAGCTTTCAAAGAATATGGTGTTCATAAGAAAGAAGTAACAGTAGATAAAGGGAGAAACAGAAAGAAGATCACTTATTAAAAAAATTATAACAAATAGATAGAAAAGCAGATAACAATGAAAATAAATTGTTAAGCAGCAAGGAGAACTGTCGTAGGTCGAATAACATTTTGTAAAATCAATTTCATGTTTTGAATATATACTTATATATAAATATATCTACATTATACATTTATATATTTATTTATATATATACAATATATATATATATAATATATATATATATATATATATATATATATATATTATAGGTAATGCATGTATATGTATGTGTGTATTATTGGCGTTTCTATACAACGCTTGCGTATGTGTGCTACATATTTGTGGCTGGCCGCATTTTGCTTGATCACAGGTCGATCAGTATTTCGTATGCACATGGATTCAACAATACTCATGTTTTACGCTAAAAGTTATCCCCATTTCCCCGGAAGCGCGAGCATCAGCAAAATTAGGAGCTATATTTAGCCCCTCCATCCCTCGGCTGGATGATCGTGTGTTTGTGCCGGTCATGAAAACAAACATTTTCCATTTGGCTGGATTATGGGACAGGAAGATGAGGCGGTCGGCTAGGTGAGTTTATCGGGAGATAGATAAGTAGACATAAATAGGTGTAGATCGTCACAGCTTGGTTCTGTTCCTGGGGGCGGGGTCGGGTGTTGAAGATGAGTGTGTGTGTGTGTGTTTATCTATATATATATATATATATATAATATATATATCATATATAATGTGGAATAGATATAGAACGTCACAGAATGGTTTTGGAGAGGGTGCGAGATGAGGATATATAGATTAAATGGATATATGTCGAGTTAAATAGATGAAAAAGTCACAGAATTGTTCTAGATGCATGGGAGATGAGGGTATATAGATTAAGTAGATATATAGGTAGTTAAATCGATTAAAAAAAACGTCAAGGTTGTGGAGAAGGTGGGAGATGAGTGTATATGGATCAGATAGATATATAGACAGTCAAGTCGATAGTAAAGGACGTCAAGAGAATGATTCTTTCATAGAAGGTAATGGGGGGAGAAGTGTTGTTATCTCGCCTATCCTTCCCAAGGGGATTCGTTCTTTATGCAAGTCATGACAGCATTTCTGTCTTTGGATATTTTGATGTGCTGTGAAGAATCTGAATTGCGTCCTGAGTTATGGACGACGAACTGACCAGCACCTATTCATGATGGTTCAACAACAAGAAAGACGCTCTTTAGAAGTGGAGGTCGAGTTTTAGCTATTGACGTTTATTGATGGAGTCGTTTCTATTGATTAGAAGCTTCGAGTGTCAGTGGTGAAGCCCTACAAATCTGAGCAGAGTTGCAAGTGAGTGGAAGGTTGATAGCATCAGCTCCCTGACTATGGTATTAGTGGAATTGTAGGGCAAATAGTATTTCTAAATGGCATTGACGTGAAGGTAAATTAAAACCGTACCTTCGTTAATGACACTCTTGTCCACAATGAGCATTACGTATTTCTGTGGCTTCAAGTCTGGCTCGGTATGGTAGGTTATAAAGATTGTCTGTTTTCTTCATGAAACTACGCAGCATTCCGTCAGGTCGTCCCGTTTGCCTTCAGTTTGCAAGATGAGGGAACACTATTGCCTATTGGTGTGTGGTAGTATATGACTGGTCTGATCGGCGGCATCC
This sequence comes from Macrobrachium nipponense, assembly GCF_015104395.2. Lineage (NCBI taxonomy): Eukaryota > Metazoa > Arthropoda > Malacostraca > Decapoda > Palaemonidae > Macrobrachium > Macrobrachium nipponense. The sequence continues at coordinate 70,921,565 of NC_087210.1, forward strand.
ATAATGCATATGATATTGGGATGGTCTAAGTATCCATGCAGAGTACTAGTATTGTCCATGCAGTGCAAAAGACAGTGCACTTAAATACAGCCTGCATGAGCTGCTCTGTTGGAGTCGAAAGATATTAGCTCCGATGACTTTGACTTCGATCTGTTATTTTATGAATATGATTGTGCTTAGACCATGGAATAGGGAGAGTTGCAAGGTTTTGCATCCAATAACGACGGGTGTCTTTCTTTGAGCTCAGAGGCAAACAACTCTTAATTCATTTTGAAATTACTCGTAATCCTGTACAAGTCCGATATTGTCGAAAGACTGGAATTTTTTCAGATGTATTCTTATTACTATTATTGTTATCATTCAAAATGTACAAACATTTTATATGAAACAACCTTCAATTTCATTATAGAGCAAGGCAAAATTCTGCAAAATGTAATGACCTTATGGAAACAAGAATACAGAAAAGTATAGCAAAGTAAGTATATTACAAAATAAAATGGCAGTATGAGTGTTGTTGACAACTGAAGCAATGGTGCATGGCACTTTAAAGTTGCATTGCAACTCTTAACGCGAACATCAGGATCAATAGCACTCGGGAAGATCTCTCGTATTGCAGATAATAGATGGATAGTAGCAAAGTTCCTTGTGTAGCTTTCCTGTATAGGTGATGTAAATGATAGCGAGCAGTTTTGAGGAAAGCGGGAACCACCACCCCACAGGGTTGTTGGAAGTTGTTGGCAGCAGGTCAGGGGAGTGATATCCCGACGAAGGGAAGACAGAAGACCTCAAGCATGTGGAATCGATGTCATCATTTAAAAAGCCTTGGGAACGATACTTACCTTTTGTCATTATGAGATAACATGTTCAGTTGTTCAAATTTCCCCTTCAGTTACGTCTTGCTCATTTACTTGGGAGTGTCTGGGCAGCTGTTTGTGGCTGTTGGTTCATTTAAAGCGGCACATTGCTGCTCCCCTACGGTCGATGATGACCGTGAAAAAGAAAGGATAAAAAAAAACTTATAATGTGCTGCAGATTTTGCACCTTGGCTTTCTCTAGTCTCGTTTCGAGTTTTGTCTACTTTCCCCTCAGTTTTTGTGAGTTGACTCATTCTTATAACTAAATTTGTATCCATTCGTAATTGTTGGTAATTACAGGTATTCAGTTTTAAAGTCGGATTTAATCTACTTTGGTCTCACATTTTTCACCTGGGCATTTTATTTTGCAAAAGCCATCTAAGTGATGCCATGACCTTTTGACATGTTTTACAATAATGTGTTTTCTTATTTTGAAGAGTTTCAGTTTTACTTGGTTCTCATTGATTGTCAGTTAAATGTAGGATTTGTCAAAATCGACATAATTTTACCCTACAGGTATGAAGTGGAGATTCCATGGTATATAAGGTGTCATGTGAAGTCCAGTACAAAACAGTTACATTACTAAACCTTAGGCCATGTTTTATTGCAGTTTTATAATCTGTTTATCGTCAGGAGGAAGATTACGCAGTTCGTTTTGTGTGGAGTTCCCTGCTGCTACTTAGAAGAAATGTTAATGAAAGGAAGGATATATATGCATACATATTATACGTATAATGTGTGTGCATATATATATATATATATTATATATATATATATATATATATATATATGCTTAGTCATGTTATGTTCAATTGTTTCAATGATAAAAGACCAATTTACTGAAGGGTTCACGAATGCCAGTGGACTGAAAGGCCTTCGGAAGCATTAGTTTTGCAACAGTCATTAATAATAATGGGATGATGATGAAGGCGAATGCATAACAAAGAGAATTATGTTGAAAACAAGGAAGGGGATGAGTTCGTGAATAATCTTGATATGGACATCCTAGATTTTTCATGGGATTGACAACGGTATCAAGTCGTAATTATCTGAGAAATTCCTGTACTCATAATTTTGTCATGCCCTGTTGAAGAATATTCATTCTGTATTTGGTGGGCCAAACAGCATTAAGTGCATTGTCAGAAAACCTAAATTAACATGGCTTTCATTGAAAGTGATGTTTATTACAAAACTTATCTTTCATTTAGATAACAGTATAGAGCTTCTCTGTATTAAAAGAAAAGAGTACTCAGTTATATAAAGCGACATTCCTTATGCTCTTTGGCTTTCCGATTATCTCAGAGTATGTTATTATTAATGACATGGCTGTCTGTTTTAGTCGTTACCCTCATCCTTGGAGTCTTGCAGGCATCCCATTTCATCGGAGCGTTGTTGCATAAACATTAAGGATATCCCTCGCGTTTTCTTTACCTAAAAACTACATATTTTTGTAGCAGTCGCCTGCTGTGGTGAATATCACTTCTTACGGTTACATTTTATAGCTGCAAGTGTTGTTTAAAAAGTTGGAGTTTCGTCGGAATGGAGGGAATGGTTATAATAATGTAAAAGCAGTTTCATGTCCTTTTTTTACTGACTTTGTTGTGTTCTTTTAAGGAGGGATTTTTCCCTAGGAATAAAATAGAACAGTGTAATGTGAAAGCAGTCCATTCTTTATTCATGTAAATGCACCTGAGATGAGTCACTTTTTATCCGTATAAAGCCCTTCCCTGATATAAAGAACTGAAGCAATTCTAAGGGAGAAAGTTGGGGCTCAATCCCCGAGAAAAAGATTTACCCATCATTTAAAAGAGAGGTTTTATAGTAAACGGAAAAATAGCAGTATTCTAGGATAAGGAATTTTATAGCTCAGGGCTATGGCGAAAAGAAATATAATAATAATAATAATAATAATAATAATAATAATAATAATAATAATAATAATAATAATAAGAGATGAAGGACACGATCAGGAAAGAATATATGCAGAGACTCAAGGCGAAATATGATAAAAGCCATAAACACATGGGCAGTGCCAGTAATCGGATACAGCGCAGGAATAGTGGAATGGAGGAAGGCAGAATTCGCAGCATAGATCAGAAAACCAGGAAACATATGACAATACACAAAGCACTACACCCAAGAGCAAATACGGACAGACTATACATAACACGAAAGGAAGGAGGGAGAGGACTACTAAGTATAGAGGACTGCGTCAACACCGAGAACAGAGCACTGGGGTAATATCTGGAAACCAGTGAAGACGAATGGCTAAAGAGTGCATGGGAAGAAGGACTAATAAAAGCAGACGAAGACCCAGAAATATACAGAGACAGGAGAATGACAGACAGAACAGAGGACTGGCACAACAAACCAATGCCCGGACAATACATGAGACTGACTAAAGAACTAGCCAGCGATGACACATGGCAATGGCTACAGAGGGGAGAGCTAAAGAAGGAAACTGAAGGAATGATAACAGCGGCACAAGATCAGGCCCTAAGAACCAGATATGTTTAAAGAACGATAGACGGAAATAACATCTCTCCCATATGTAGGAAGTGCAATACGAAAAATGAAACCATAAACCACATAGCAAGCGAATGCCCGGCACTTGCACAGAACCAGTACAAAAAGAAGCATGATTCAGTGGCAAAAGCCCTCCACTGGAGCCTGTGCAAGAAACATCAGCTACCTTGCAGTAATAAGTGGTACGAGCACCAACCTGAGGGAGTGATAGAAAACGATCAGGCAAAGATCCTCTGGGACTATGGTATCAGAACGGATAGGGTGATACGTGCAAATAGACCAGACGTGACGTTGATTGACAAAGTCAAGAAGAAAGTATCACTCATTGATGTCGCAATACCATGGGACACCAGAGTTGAAGAGAAAGAGAGGGAAAAAATGGATAAGTATCAAGATATGAAGATAGAAATAAGAAGGATATGGGATATGCCAGTGGAAATCGTACCCATAATCATAGGAGCACTAGGCACGATCCCAAGATCGCTGAAAAGGAATCTAGAAAAACTAGACGCTGAAGTAGCTCCAGGACTCATGCAGAAGAGTGTGATCCTAGAAACGGCACACATAGTAAGAAAAGTGATGGACTCCTAAGAAGGCAGGATGCAACCCGGAACCCCACACTATAAATACCACCCAGTCGAATTGGGGGACTGTGATAGAGCAAAAAAAGAAAAAAAAATAATAATAACAATAATATCCTTTATTTCAGCTCAGGGCCATATACATGGAATATACAAAATGCAGACAGTAACATACACAATCTAGATACATGAGACAACATGATAAAAAGTGAATAATCGGCACTTATCCACCAAATAGCTGAGGTAGCATAAAAGATAGTAATCACAATACTGATAATAACAGTAGTAATATTGGTAAGAGAAAAAAAATGCATTGAGAGTTATAACAGTTAGTGCACAGATTATATAACTTAAATTTCATCTAGAGACCTTGGGTGGTTACAGTAGTCAGGTCCAGAGAGCTAAATACGAAAATTGAATGGAAAAAAAAAAAACTTTAACTTGATAGTATTCACAGTAATAATGAAAAAGTAAAATATTAGCAATAAATATAATAATAATGACAGAATCTGCAGATGGCATCTTGCCAACGCAATAGAAAAGAAATGACGACTCTTTTGCTAATTTAAAAGACTGTTTGTTTCAGTTAATAAAGAACTGACAACACAGTGTATATGAAACTGCTATTCCAAACAAGGATGGTTCAGACAGACAAAAATTTGTAAACGTTATAGATACAACTTATGACTTTGTTGAGGCAGATTTGACAGTTTGAATCGTTTCACTCCCCAAAGACAAGTTGGAAGTAAAGCGAATGCCTAAATTATGATTGAGGGAAAAGCATGAGCACAATAACGGTTTTGCATTTGTGGTTTGTATAAAAATCACGACTCGGGTTTCAGTGTTGTCAATTTGTTGTCAATTTGGACTTCACCTCCCTCGTGCAAAACTGGTGATGTTTTGTGCCTGTGCCAAGTCAAACGTTGAAATGAACTATATTTTTTAAATCATATCGGTGCCTGGTCACCGTTATTAAAATTGAAAATCATGCAACTAGAGTATTTGTAGTATTGACTGTTGTTATTCATTTATTTATATTTATTTATTTGTTATTGATGGTGATGGAGTGATGCTACTGTTTTTTACTATGATTTATTTATTTATTTATTCATTCATTCAGTTATTCTTTTGTTTGTTTGTTTATGACTGTGATGGTATGATGCTGCTGTTTTGGACGATGATGTAGGTATTGGTGTTGTGTTATTTATCATCATTATTATTTATTATTTGTGGTAGTAGCAGTGAAATAGATGTTGGTTTTATACGGTGTACAGAAAACTGGTGTCTTTACTACAAACTTTTACCTGCATCTTTTTTCCATTTTCTGATCTTTCATACACCACATCCACCAAAGTATAAAAGTTGTTGAGTTATAGCTCTCACATGTCTGAGACCTACTTTTATACCAAAATATATATGATAAAGAAATACAAAGAAATTGGCGCAGGAGATTGGGCCCCTCTTCCCTACTTTACGAACAATTTATATTCATGTGAACACAAAAAGCCAGCCAAATGTCAAGAAAAAAAATGATACAGCAAACGCAAAGCAGTCTGAATTGTTTTGATTTCAGATCTCCAGAGCATTTGACACTGGAATAAATGTAGGTTTGAGGTATTCAACCCAAATGTGAAACGTAGGAAAAATTCGCTTGAATTTGAATTTGAGTTGTTCTTCGTGAGAGGCTAGTTCATTGGACACCCCCCCCCACCCATCCTGTGAGAAGTGAAGCATCAGTGAAAGGTATATATATGTACAGGACGCTGAAAAGGTTGCGTCAATATCTATATAATTATATATTATATATAATATATATTATATATAATATATATACACACATTTATATATATACACATTTATATAAAAATAAATAGACAAAAGAAGAGGTGTGATGTCCTCTCCTAGAAGAGCATTCGTGTGCTCCTTTGGGAGACCTCATGAAATAGTACTACTAGATTGATAATATGCCAACATGTTTCTCCTCGATCTCGAGTGTCACCCGAAACTCGTGAGGTGGCCAGGGGTCTAAGGAAGGGAGAGAGAGCCCCTCGGGAATGATTTAGGCACAGGACAGGTTGTTAACATGATGGCCATTGCATGATACTGGAGTCAAGGGCCACTCGGGGAAAGAATGGCATCAGAAATTGAGTTATTTCTATGCGACAGTCTCAGCCTACGTACAGGACGGACGGTTTGTTGCTTGTGTTTGTTGCTTGTGCTTGCGTCAAGCACAGAATTTGAGGAAAGCTCAACAATAAGGGAGGAGAAAACAAGAACAGCAACTGACACCATTTCTTTGCTGATTCTTGTGTCCTTATTACTTCATTCTTTGGCCTACCTCTTTCTCTTCTCCGTTAATTTTTCCTTTCATTCTTGCATTCGCAATAGACCACTTGGTGTCAAACAGAAGCTCAGTGAGGAGGAAATAGACTTGTATTGCGTAAGTTTAACAACTGTAAATATACCCGCATAGAAAATGATCACAAATTAATGTCAACCACAAAATCAAATATAGTGTGAGCCAAGGCTGGTTCTCATTAAAGCATGCAGTTTAATAAGAAACGTGTAAAATTGATGTGTCGATATTCTACGTGGAATTGGTCATTTCTCATCTGACAGGTTTTATGAAACTGCTCTCGTCCTCTCACGTGATTGCCGGGCTCCTGTGAATTTGTAATGGGCTGTGAGTGCCTCGATTTTCATCATCTGACATATATATAGATAGCTTAGGAGGACTCACACTCTGTTGCAAGTGCCGCTTAGATTGAAAGAATATGTCTTTTATTGAAATTATATATTCGATTCAGAATCCTTTTCACTGGTATTTTTATATTATCATAGACTATCTGTGTGTGTGTGTGTGTGTGTATGTATGCTCGCGCGTGTGGGTGCATGCTTGTCAAGAGCACTCCTAAATGTGCTATGACGGTGCCCTTTTCCTCAACAGAATTTCCAAATGTTATCATGAATGCATAATGCCTGTGATGTGGGCTCGTGTGTGTGTGTGGTAAGATCTTCTCTAAGAGTTCCATGCTAAGGCCATTTTGACTGATATGAAATGCAGCCATTCTTCTCTGTAAGGTCGCTTTGATCCTTAGGATTTGCTGAATGTGTCCTTGAAGGAGAATCTTCCAGAAATACAGTTTAGGTGACATATTGTTTTGCCGTGTATTATTCGTGGGTACTAAAACTCATATTCTTTTTCGTGGTTGACAAACTGAAAATAAGAGATTAGTCCACATCAAGGGCGCCAGGTTTTAATATAATAATAATAATAATAATAATAATAATAATAATAATAATAATAATAATAATAATAATAATAATAATTGTAAGGAGTTACGAAGTTACCGTTTTTTTTCAAAATTTTTTTTAACTCAATATAAATGTAAAAGCATGTGGAGACTTAAAAGCTTAAATATTTTAAAGTTGGTATGCGAAAGCTAAACCACTAGATAAAGCTGTTATAGTTTGTGAAAAATTAAATACTCTTTAAGCTGAAGAAGCTTAAGTTTTGGAGAGCTATGAAAGTTAGAGTGTTGGAAAGTTGTAATGGCTCGGTGAGTCTAAATACTAGAATCTCGTGGAAGTTTAAGGGTTTATTTTTTCATTGCCAGCGCGTAAACAAGGCGAGAGGTGGCCATATTCAAGAACTTGTCTGGGATAACCTTGGAAGTCCTACCGTCTCTGTGCGGTCTTAAGTTATAATGACGGATAGAAACGGGAAAATGGTAGACTTCGGGGATGAATCTTTTCAAAAGTTTGTTTTTTCGGTGAATTGTCGTCCTTTTATGCGTCTAATGGAACGGTCCTTTTAGATGATTTCCTCTTCGTGTTGTTCAAATCATGTTCAGTTGTCCATTAATTCTGGTGATGCTGCTCTCTCTCTCTCTCTCTCTCTCTCTCTCTCTCTCTCTCTCTCTCTCTCTCTCTCCCTCGATTTATTCTGGGCTCAAATTGAGAAAACAGGTATTTTCGTCTGGGTAAGCTTTTGCTTGTCCTCTCTCTCTCTCTCTCTCTCTCTCTCTCTCTCTCTCTCTCTCTCTCTCTCTCTCTCGGGGTATTTTAGTCCTGCTTTTGATGGAAATTGTCGACTGATCCAGAGAATAATGACTTAGAGAAATATGAATCTCTCTCTCTCTCTCTCTCTCTCTCTCTCTCTCTCTCTCTCTCTCTCTTGGTATTTCCTGCATCTGATGGAAGTTGTCGATTGATCCAGAGAAATAATGACTTAGATGTAAATGGAGTCTGCTTGGTATAGCCTTGTTAAATGCGACGCCAGAGAACAGGGAACGTTCAAAAAATGCACAGGACTCCAAGTAAGGATAATCATCTAGTAAAGGGTCTTCGGCTTATGTGCTGCTTCACGAGAGAGAGAGAGAGAGAGAGAGAGAGAGAGAGAGAGAGAGAGAGAGACCAGCGCCGCCCTGTCCACTGAAGGAGGGAGGGTTATGTATAGCGAAAATGACATCAGTATTTGAGCAATTTTGCAATTTCACATTGTTGATAAATGAAGTGCAAATGTTGGTCTAGGATTTCTTCCTTACGAGTCTTTATAATTACTTAAACGTTGAATTCTCGTTAAAATATGTTGCTGACACTTTGGAGGGATACTTGTGGGAATTGCTCAAAAACACAACCGAACGTCACTTATACTGATGTGCATTTATAAATACGTGATTTTTGCGGCTTCTGAGGAACTTGACCATTTTACCAGAAGAACGTAATTCGAATAAATCCATAATTTTGATTTCTTGTGGGAGATTTAAGAGAAACAATGAAACAAAAAAAATGTCCTTTACAAAATTGAAGTATAAGAAAGGGAGATATCTTACAAGCGTTAACGAACAGAGAAAGGTAAAGCCTCAAGAAAGTACACAGAGAGAAAACATGAAGAAAGAATGGAAAGAAGAAAGAAACGGGTGACCGGACAAATAGGTATAGAAGAGGACAAAATATTATCTGTAAAGGATGAACAGATAATAATTAATACAATTTTCCCGGAAAACACAGTAAAAGGCCAAGAAGAATAGCGTAATGTGGACACAGACTCCATAGCGCAAGCAAATAATATTTGTGCGAAGAAAGAGCTGTGCAGAATGTCGTAATAACATTCTCTCATCAACTTCATTATCGTAATCCTATACTTCGCCTCAAGTTTAATAAGCCTGATCCAGTGTGCCCTTGCCATCGATGTCGAAATGCTCTTCATGTTGCTGTTTTTTGGGGGGGAGAGAGATCTCGTCCTTTGTTGATATTTGTAAATAGATTCCAGTATCTGGAGGCCATTATCATGAAGAACCTGTGAGATGCGCTGTTCTCGGACTGAGGGGACCTGGGATTAGTGTGGTTGTCAGGTGCTTTGCTTTCTGACACCGTGCAAGCAAACCTCTGTTGTTCCTCTTGTGTTGCTTTTAAACGTGTGGCTGATTCCTTGGACAAGCTTTTATCAAAGACTTCAAGACGTCCCGTGGGTGTTAACTATTGCATTTTAAGACTCAATGTTGCAGAGAGGGTATTGAAAATCATTTGTCAAATTTTAATGAACATTTTTGGGGGTGTGACTGAAACTTCAAACCAAACTATCTACCAGTTACCAACGTTATAACACAGTTGAAGGGATTTCAGTCAACTTCGTTACGAGGAAGAATTATCGTGCATAGTTGTGCATAAAACGAGGTCATTCTTTTGTCCATCCGCTTTTCTGAGTTTGTCACATAGTCTCGCTAACTCCTACATGGTTGAGAGTATTTCCAAGGCCCAGGCAGACCTTTGGTATTTCAGTCGAACTTGGTACGCGTCAGACAATCAGGCATCAGTTTGCATGAAGGGAGATCGTCCTTTTGGTCTTCTGTCTTTAAGGCTTTTGTTTCCATCTGAGCTACTCTCATACGGCTGAGGGGATTTCAGTCAATTTGTACAAAATCGTTTCATCACGCATAGATACACAGGAAGGGCGATCGTGTTTATGTCTCTGGCAATGTGTCTAGCAAGCTTACGTTATCATTGTAACTTTTCAAATATCGTTAAAGGGATTTAAGTAAAACTTGGTGCAAAGATAGTCAATTCTGCATAGATGGACCGTCATACATATAAGTGAATGACGGGAAATTATCCATTTGTCTGTCCATGAGCTTGTCACATTTATTTTGTCACAACAAATCCTCCTGCATGGCTGGGAGGATGTTTGTCATACGTGGTACAAAATACACCATTTTGCAATGGTAAGCGTAAAGGGAGGTTGTCTGTCTTGTGGCCGTCGGTGTCTGTGATGTTTGCCTCCTCATTGCTACTCCTGCAAAGTTCAGTTGATTTCAGTCGAGCTTCAGACAAGTTTAGATTTCCATACTTAGATTATCATGGGAAAAAGGTCGTTCATCTACTCGTTCCCTTCTCCGTACATGTACATTGTACGTATTGAAACTGTCTGCAAGGTTGGGGGATTTCAGTCCAACATGCTGCCTACCTGTGCAAGAAGTAAGGTGGTGTAATCTGCAACATTTCACTAATCATAAAGCTCGTAGAGGAAAGTTGGGCCTGGTAGGGGAATGTCTTGCTGTGGTAATACTCTCAGTATACTTGTTTTTACTAAAAATTTTATTGTTGTTGATATTGTTGCCCTATCTTTTTTCCATTATTATTGTTTATTACATTATCTGCTCTGTATCACCGATGAGCTATGGATTGGATTATATTCACATACTTATTTGTAGATAAAACAGTCGAAAAGGTGAGAGTCCACTATGGTCAAAGTTTAGGAGACAAGGAACGAGGAAAAGGAAGCTGAGGACAACTTGAATATGGCTTCTAGCTGAAAATGTTTTGTTTTACCAGGATTTATTTTATACTATTATCTTTTCAAGATGATTATCATTTAGGTGTTCTATTTTATTTCATAATATAATGTCTGTGTATGTGTGTGTATGTATATGTATGCACCAAACTGTAGTGTGAAGCGATGGTCAAGCTTCAAATAATGAAATAAATGAATACTTTATTCTCAGTTGAGCTGAGCACGGCACCTTGAGTTTAAATTGGGTGTGACCTAACCATTCTAGCTCGCCCGGAAATCCAACGCCGGATTCTTTATTGAGTAAGATGACAGACATGGCTAGTCAGTATTTGGATGGGTGATCACCAAGAAAATCCAAGACTGCGTCGGTAAATAGGCCTTTTGTATTCTCGTGGGCCAGGACGTAGAACCTCACTCCACAGAAGGTTAACAACTTCTGGCGTCACGCCCATTTAGGGGATAAAGGAGTGGATCGGTTATATATATATATATATATATATATATATATTAAATATATATATATATATATATATATACTAATATATATATATATATATTTATATATAAATATATATATATATATATAATATATATATATACTATATATAAATATATAAATATATATATATATATATATATATATATATATATATTATATATATATATATATATATATATATATAAAATATCGATTTCTGTATTTCTTTCAGAACATAACACTATACTCCAACTTTTGAAAATATAATGGAAACATGACGTAGGTTTAGTCATTTATTTATTGCTTTCATTAGGTAAGTAAGTACTCACAAATATCATGATCATTTTCTTTTCACTTACCCAATTAAGAATGGTGACTTGGAATTAAATTGAGGTAATTCGTGACAATATTATTTATTATTTCTGCAGATGAAACCTATTCACATGGAACAAGCACACAGGTGCCATTGACTTGAAATTCAAGCTTTCAAAGAATGTTTGTTTCATCCTCCAACAGTAGACCCCACACTGCATCAGTAACTGATCATGATACAGAGCCAGTGATTTTTTTATCGCCCTGAGGGAGACGCGAAGCTTTGACTTCTGATTGGCATGCCACGACATTTACGACACTAACCACTATACCAGCGGACCAGTGAGAGGACCCGTTAAGCAGTATTAATATGTCAAGCAGGAGACTGAATGTGACTAAATAAGTCCAGCGAAAGTTACACATCCTGATTGAACAATCAGACGACATCTGCTCCTTGCACTGCGCTGTTTAGAAAAGAAAAAAAAAGTCAGCTTTCTATTAACATCTTTCTTAATTTCTTGGGCCAGTGTCGTGACCTTTTACTTAAAAGTTAATCAACAAAGTACTGCATTTCTCCGCAGTTAAAAGAAGTTATTGTTTTTAGGGCGTAACTGAAAGTCAGAATTAGGTTTCGAGGAACTGCGAGTCGACCCAAGACCCTTCCCCTACTGAAGGCTGTGACGTCACGTAATGACTTCTTCCTTCGTCTTTTATTTCTTTGCTTTTCAGATAACATTTGACGGAATATCGTTTCTCCGATATGCCAAGATATTTACATTGTTTTAAATAAATACCATATCGTTTATATTTATATATATATATATATATATATATATATATATATATATATATATATATTATATGCGTTTGGGTCTAATCATGAAAGTTTTCCCCTTCGTGAAAACCAAAAGGGATTTACTGTCCACATCCCTTATGCCTTATCATTGTTTCTTCGACTTCTTCAGCTAATGCCACTGTCCCATGTGGCGGCGGACCTAAAAGGGCCCCCCCCCTCCCCCCCACACACATACACACACAAAAATGTGGAGGAGAGGGTGGGAAGGAGAGCGAACTGCTTCCAAGCTGTTATACCCAGTTGTACTGAAAGTTCGACTGATATGGATGAGGTAGGAATGACATGGCAGTCCCTAAGAAGGGCTGTGCCTCATGATGACGCTGTTGTTGGTAAATACTGCGTTGTTTCTTTCATGATTTCACCTCTCTCTCTCTCTCTCTCTCTCTCTCTCTCTCTCTCTCTCTCTGAAACACACTCGCATTTGCTTGACTGGTACAAGAGTTGGATTCCTCGGTTTTTAGATCTCTTTTTCCTATGTAGAATTTCTACCTTCATACCTGTTGCATTTCTTAGTCAATAACTGATTGAAAATTAAATTTAATGGAAAAAAAATCTCTCAGAAATCTTTTGACGTAAAGGTTGCTTACGAAAATTATTCGATGTTATGATCGCGGACGGAATAAAGGATTAGTTTAGCGGCGGAAGTGAATGAAACATGATACAGAAGAAGAGATGGGAGGTAGTAAAAGTTCAGTTATTTACTAGAAATGGCAAAGAGACTAAAGAGGGAAAAAATGTATATATATATATATATATATATATATATATATATTATATATATATTGTGGTTATACGGTTATCTCGAGTCAGAAATGCAGCACAGGTAATACTGATTGAGCGATTTCTGTAAACTGTTAAAAAAAAAAAACTGTGTATAGAGGACTCGGATTACCAGACACAGAAATGAAGAAAAAACAAAAGAACTCAAATCTGTGGAACCTCTCTCTGTCAATTGAAGTAATTGAATCAACTCCGCAACTAAACGGATTGCAGCGAACTGGCTGTGCTTATTTAATAGTGTCCTAAAAAGAATTGTTACTTAGACGAATCATTTTTCACAATGTCCTTCCGACGTCCTAGTTGCAACTGTCAGGTAGCCACTACTTTTTTTCTTTTATTCATTTTTTTTTTTTTTTTTTTTTTTTTTTTTTTGCGCAGTCAGCGCTATCCAGTTTGCTCTTAAATTGTCCTTCCCTCCCACTTATGATGGTCTCTCTTTGTATGCTTTTGTGCCCAGATTAGGTGAGGTACCAGTGGGTCTTCTGTCTCATGCATTTTTCCTTAGGTATCTCTCAATTAGAGTAATTTTATAAATCTTGTTGAAAAGCTTCCTTTCATCTTCGTTTTACATCACAAATGTCAGTTGTAGGAGTGATGACTGAAATCAGCAAAAATGTTATGATGCACTAAGAACTCTGAGGTGTTCTCGTGCTTTTAAATATTTTTTATGACAACCATTAAACACATGTCTTTAAGCTTGTTTCTTAAAAGATTGGCGTTATCTTTTTGTCATTTTATTGTTGATTCGTGACAACAGCATTGCTTTCTTCTTTGACTCTCTTTCCCTCTACTGTCAAGCTTTGGAGCCCCTCTGTAGTTTTCCCTCATTCCCGAAACCTCCCATCGGTGTTATTGGGATATCACATCCCAATTTCATAGAAACCACTTTTTTTTAGCTTTTTCTTGCATTCATATATTTTTTCATGAGAGCCCTGCTTGCAGAAGACCACCTAAAATCTAATTCCATCATTATTATATAAGTTTAACTGCAGCATTACATAAGTTTTGGGATAAATGATGGCATTAGGTTTCTTGTCCCATCTCCCTTTGTATGAAAATAAAAAAAGAGCGTGCCGAAGAATGGCCAATAAATCACGAACTTGAACCAAAATATGTGCGAGCTGAGTTTTGCGTCTGATCTCTCCGTTTCTGGATAATGATACACAATGGGGTGTGATTCAACCTCACGTTTTCATCTGACATTGAAGCATAGCTTGACTTTCTTCATTCGCTCTTCTTGTCATTGACTCTTGGAAAATATTATGCTGGAAAGGTGAGTAATGACTGGCCTGTACGAACATTTCACCAAATTGTTTTGGACTCAGTTTGCTGCTGGATGTTGAGTTTCGTATTATTTACGAATAAAAGACTGTTTCGAGGCGACATACTTCTGTATTGGAGCAGTAATTTTTACGTGTACACGCTGAAAAACAAGTTGAGAATACAGTGAGAATTAATGAACTTGCATGGACACTCACCTGTCTTGTTAGAACTCTAGTTTCGAGTTAGGTCTGGATCTTAGGTGTCATAGTCCCCGATATATACTTTGCTGTGTCCCGGAAGATCTCGGGTTGTTCAGAAATTAAATCCCATGAAGCTTCTTGTAGATAAACCCATTGGAAAGTTTTTGGGTACTTTCTCAGTACATTTTACTCTGCTTTTACCATTGTCAGAGCAATTTTACAAAATAACTTGCTACCCGTCACTCGATTCTAATTTTATTTTATTTTATTTTATTTATTTATTTATTTATTTGTTTATTTATTTATTTATTTATTTTGCCAACCACCTCGCTTCTTTTCACGAGTTTTTTCCCTTTCTTTATTGAAGGCTTCGGTGTACGAAACACTGAGTGGCTCTGTTAAACACTTTTTCTTTACCAGTATCGATTAAAAAGTATTCAGGAAGCTTGTGGGCTTGTTCAATATGAATAGGGTTCATCTTCTGAATAATAATAATAATAATTGTACCTTTACCTCTTTTCCACAGCCTTAACTCCACATGCCAGCTTGGCTCTTTGAGTTTCCAGTTTGGTGACGACCAGCAAACCTTTATCCTTGATATTCCATGAGTTTTGCTGTGTTGGTTGGTTAAACCTTGACCTTGCTTTACCGAGGCACATATTCCCTGTTCTGTTAAAATTTTCTGACTCAAAAGTCTCCTCGTAGTCTTCTCGTGTAGGTTTTTATTTTATCTTGATATGTAAGTTTTCCATTATGATAAGTCTCTACTTGGCAAACGTTTTTCACATATGTCTATGTTTTACGTTTATGAGTAATAGAATGTTCCCCACTTCCTGAACAGATTTTTCTCTTTTATTTATTTATTTATTTTTTTTTTTTATTTTTTTTTTTTTTTGCAGGCAGCTTCTTCCTTCTGCTCATGCGAAGGCTTTCTCTTCCCTCGTTTGTATATTTGTGTGTGTATGTGTGTGTGTGTTTTTTTTTTTTTTTTCTTTTTTTTTTGCATTCTACCCTGTTTCTTACCAGAAGCGAGTGAACTTTACAAATCCTTCTGTAATTTGGTGGCACGAGTCAATTAGGCCTTCCGTGGGATATGCTTCGTTAGCATCGTGTGTAGAAAATAGCAATGACGTAAGTCTTATGAAGAGTTCAGCGCCCTGGTTATGGTTACGGGGATGCTGTTATTATCCTTGTGCATTGTTTACCTATTTATATGGTCGTAAAGTCAGGATTATTATTATTTTCATTACATAAATAAACCTGAAGACGATTAACGCCTATGATGTTATCAAAATCATAATTGTCACAATCGTTTTACTCGGTTGTGATGTAAATCTCAAATACTTGAAAATAAGTAACTTAGAACATGATATAAACTAAAATTATAATAAGGTGATGAAGATGAAAATGTTTAGTAAACCCACTCACAATAAGAAAAAAAGTCAGGTAACATTTATAACATCACTCTGAATTTTGATAAATTCCAAATTTTTGCAGGAATGTCGTAAAAAGGCAGTTTTTTCTTTTTTAATTTTTGTGACCTATATCGTGCTTACAGTTTTTCCAAATATTTTTGTTCTTTTCATTCAATGTTTTTAGTTCTTTATTTTTCATTTTGTCGTTTGTTGCTCTTTTACTATTTCCATTTTTTTAAATCCATGCTCTTTGGAAGCTTGAATTTCAAGTCTGGCCCATGTAGGTACTAGGTAGGCTTGATGCATATGAATAAGGTTTTACCTTATGAATAATAATAATAATAATGAAGTTGCAGGATTGTCAAGGAATTTATAAAAACAGAAACGTTTTTCTTCGAATTCAAGTTTATCTCGATATAATGCCTAAAATTAAAGTCACTTAATAATATGACTACACTGTTCTCAGGGCTTAAATTGGCATTCTAGTTCTTGTCCGGACTTTGATGTTGGATTAACTCAATTTTGTCGAAGTTAAAGCCTCGAAATTGACACCAGTGGACCCATGGTGGGGAAACGAAAGTGCTCATGCTCCAGCGTGTTACTGCTACGCTTCCGGATAAAAGTAAAAAGTTGCACTTTAGAGAAGCAGAATATAATGGTGGGATTTACTCTGCCATTATTTTATTTAGTTTGACCTGTAGCTGAGTTCGAATGGAACTGAGTCAGTAGATTTCAACATGTTTCCTATAATTCCCATAATCTGCTTATCAAATATGTAGAATATTTATAATGAATAAATATATATTAAATATTTTATTGTTAAAAAATTATCAGTTTTGAAGAAAACTTCCGAAGTCTTTGTGTGTGTGTGTGTGCGTGTGTGTAAGATTAATCGTCTGGAGAGAAATATAAATTTGGTACCCACATCGTTTCTAAAATGAACTTTAACCGTTATTGTTGTGTCTGCTGATGTTCCCTTCGTCATTTTTGCCATAATAAACATGCCTCTCCCGTACCCTGCATAATTTTCCACCTTGCACATATACCACATGAATGTTTAGTGGCCCTGAGATATCTTGTTCAACATTCACCCAGTGTACATCACCCATCCCTTTGTGGATGGGCTTAAGGTCACAAGAGGTATGCCAGTGATGTTTTTATTTACTAAATAATTTGTAGTTTCGAATCACCATATCGATCAAAATTTACCCTATTAGTTTTGTGTTGGCACAACTGGTACACTTTCAAAGAACATTTACGATACTTGAATGCAAGTCTTTAGTGGCGTCTTTATTTGTCATAGAAAGCCAGGTTAAAGAGAGAGAGAAAAAAGTTCTTTATGTTAGAATGTAGAATAGCGTCAAAGATGTTCATATCCAGGTGATATAACTATTTTCTTCATAAGACATTGTGACAAGATAGAATTTTTTAGGTATTCAGAATTTATGTCAAATGTTTCTCATGTGACAGCTGATGTGACGGGTAAGGAGCCGCCAAGCTTGAAGAGCGGAAATAGAGGTAAACAGTGATAGGGTAAATTGTGTATGAAATGACTGCCCGCTTTTTAAAAGGAGGAAGGTTATATGAATTAAGGAAGTGAAACGAGAGGGAAGGGACGAAGAATTAAAAAAGATATAGATAGTGAGAGGATATATTTTCCCTTCACCCGCTATATTAAATGCGTTTAATTTTGCATTTTATTCGAAGATTGTAAGCTACATGTTTATGTAATTTAGCATAGAATCAAATTTGTATTGAACATATATAAATATTGCTCTTATCGACAAACTGTCAAACGTGGTTTCAAGGATATTCCATTTACTTTTTTAACTCTTGCTCTAATACATATTTACCTACGCAAACTTGCTAAAAAAATGTAAATAAAAAATATAACTATAGGTTCCTCCCTTATATGTATTAGTTTTTATTTTATTTTTATTTATTTATTTATTATATATTATATTTTGCTGTAGTAGTAGTAGTGACATCCTGCTAATCTGTCAGATGGAGCTTTAATGGTCTCTGAATTTTAAAACAAAAACTTCAATTAATAATGAGAATGGGAAGCAAGTTTGCCTCACTGTTTTCCCTTCTACTCTTATCTTTCTTTAGCTATCACTGATGCTCAGCGCTTGGGCTGTTTTAGCAGCAAGAGCCCGTGCCAGCACATGGCTGGATTAATCTAACAACTAACGCCCAAGCGGCCCATATGTTTCACTTTGCACCGGAACCACCCTCAATAATGATGCAGTTTCTTGCAGCTCGTCATAAAGCATTGAGGTCTCCCTGTTTTGGCTCTGAGGTAATCATTGCAGTTAATTTCTCAAGCAAGAGAAATGATAGGCATCAGTGTGTACCCAAAGAGTAGGGCCAAAAAGGACGAGAAAATCTCGGTTTTTTTATCGTAGGCTCCGAGAGGAGAGATGAGGTAAGATTTTCGAAAAAATTATGTAATTTATTATTCTCCTGTACAAATAAATGAATGCTGGTAAATAAACCGATTGTAAAGCCGTTGGTGAGAAGGTAATTTATGAGAGGGAATATAAGTTACGTTTCTGTCGGATTTGGGTATGCACCGAGTGTAGTAGATAACCGTTTCAGAGAAGGATAAGCGGAGGGCGGTTAAAAAGGAGGGTTAAGAGCATGACGTGGGTAAGGGTTGTATGGACCTGCCCCGGTCTGGTGGGGGAGGGGTCACATGTTATCTCCAAGGCCAGCCATCTAAAGCTTTATTATAGTAGCGAGAGTGCGATTACTTCGTGAGCTTATTATCAGACTGACGCTGGTGCTGAACACAGGCAGGCTCTCTTTCGCGCGAGCGCGCTCACACACACTCGCAAACACACGCGTGCAGACAGGAAGGCGGTGCTCAGCGCTATAAGCAGCGCTAGACCCCTAAGCTGTGTCTTCCCGTGGCTGAGGAGTATCGCATCACACAAGGCGCGTCTGCTGACCCGTTAGCAAGAGGATTGAAGAAAAGTGTACTTGGAAATAGGTAATTGAAACAGTGATGGGTGGCTTCTTTGATTCTGGTGTTTTAATAAGTGCTTCCAGTGAAAAATGAAACAAGTGTGGTTTTTTTTTTTTTGTAACTAACAAAATGCGGATTTCTCCGAGTTTAATTTCATAAAAATGTCTATTGAAGAATATACATATATCCGTACTTCGCATATACAGGTATTTCCTAGGAATATTTCCTTAATGACCTTTTTTAAGACTGCAGCTGGCACAAAGTAAATGTTTGTCTCGTCCATAGATCTACAAAGTTACTGTACATCAATGTTTTCAAAGGATTTCCTGTTAGACTGACCTGCTGAAATTAAGACGATAAGCGATAAGACGTGTTAGCAATGCATGTGCGTCTTGCACAGTTCCCTGTTTTTCTCTTAGGCCGGATGCTCAAGTTGGTCTTGCAAGCGGAAGGACTACTTTTACTGAAAAGGGCCTCCTGTAAACTCAGAATGTATTAAATATGGATAATTTCAACCCTCGTATGTGTATGGTTTAGAGTAATCTGTTACGTTTCTTTCTTACTGGCTATCTCTTTTGGTCTCCTTTCCTATTCTGAATTTATTGCAAAGTGTTTGTCAGTTCACACTGGACATTTGAACATTTGGTTTATCTGTCGCTTCTTTATTCGAAAGTCCATTTCTGTCAGCCCGCCAAAGTGTTGTTCCTTTGTTTTCCGCGCACCGTTTTCATTTTCTGTCGGAGGAGCAGCTAGTTCTGGCTGGATTTCCTCTGCCGGCGATCGAGCCATTCTTACGCACAGCAAAACAATTTCCCAAACGGACTTCGAAGGAGTATGTGGTGGGAGCGTTGGGGAGGAGAAGGAGGAGGAAGAGGTGGTGGAGTAAGGAGGAGGAGGAAGGAAGGTTGCATAATCTCACACGCCGCCGGTGTAAACAATCTCCTCCACTTTCGTCAAAGATAAACTCGGCTAAGCCTCTTTTGATGCGCGCTGGCTTTCACAGCGGCGCTAGAACCATGCAGAGTCGTTATCTGAATCCTGGCGATATCTCCATCTGCGTATGCAACTGTGCGTGTCATGCTGAGCAGTTTTGAAAGTCATCAGGCACGTTTGATGTCGGACGGTGAACTCCTTTTTAGGGGATCACTTGACTATTTGCTCGGGGTCGCCCGTTATTCTGTTATCCAGGTCTTCGGTTTCTCTCGGTGTGTGTTTGTAATCGATTTACGTGCGTTTATGGACGGACATTTATGCTTGGACTAATTTTCACAGGATTTATCACATGTTTACGAGCATTCTTTACTCCAAGCTCATGACTTTCATTTTTCCTTCTCATGTTCCGTTATCTTTGGCATTCGATTGGTCTCGGAGATTTCCCACAAATTCTCTCTCTCTCTCTCTCTCTCTCTCTCTCTCTCTCTCTCTCTCTCTCTCTCTCAAAAACCTGTAAGGAATAACATAAATCGACCAGTTTTATAGCTTCTGTGCTAGAGTATGTTTTACAGACATATATGTGTATGAGTGTATATATATATATATATATATATATATATATATATATATATGTGTGTGTGTGTGTGTGTGTGTGTGATATTATATGTATATATTTCTACAAAGAACTTTCTTGGTCTGTATTTCTGTTCAATATCTTTTCATATACAATTGATTTAATTCATATTCCAAGAAAGATTCCCTTTCTCTCTCTCTCCTTGCGCTCATCAGCAAGCACTACCATCACCATCATATCCTCCATCCACTACCTCCTCATCATCATCATCATCACGGTCCTCAAACACCAAATGACCCCTTTTTCTGTCCCTTCCTTTCAACATCAAATGTCTTCTTTTCTTCTGAATGGCTTTCCATCGGTGCCTTAATGAGGCCACCCTGATGTCGAGTTTTCTTTTATTGTTTTTTTCTGCTCTCTCTCTCTCTCTCTCTCTCTCTCTCTCTCTCTCTCTCTCTCTCTCTCTCTCTCATTTCGTTCGCCAGTTGTCATGTACATTATATGTTGTGTTTTGTTTATTTCTGGTGAGTGGAGATACAATAATGAAAAGTCCCTGCGTATGTGATTAGTTCAGTTAATAGATTTCCATGTGGTTTTCCTTCTCATTTTAAAGTATGCGAAATAAAATGCTTTCATTTTAAATGTAAAATGTATTTTTAATTGCGAGTACAAATATTTCGAAGACTTCATATGCAGGAAATAATTTATATTGTCTACGTAAGTTATTCAAAATTCTTCGTATAATCTAAGAATGTAATGGTTTGCGTTCTGCCTGCAGACACGCTCAGATAATGTGCCAGAAGATATAGGTCTCTCTCTCTCTCTCTCTCTCTCCTCGAGCGACTGGGTTCTATTCAATCCCAACTTAACCAAAACGGGGAGCACCTATGGTTGGATTACCTCCGAAGCATACTGAAGCAGTTTGCTATTCAGATCATCAAACGCCAGTTCGGGATGGGGTGTCTTGAGCTGTGACCTCAAGAGAAGGAAATAGTGGACGAGAGAGAGAGAGAGAGATGGGGGTCAACGGTAGAGATCGAGAGGGAAGTGGAGGAAAGCGAGAAGGAAAGAAGGATGTGGAGAGAGAGAGAGAGAGAGAGAGAGAGAGAGAGAGAGAGAGAGAGAGAGAGAGAGTCCGGTGGAAGGAGAAGGAGAGGCCAACGGCCTCTGCAATTACTTGGGTGTCATTGACACTGTCTTATTACTGTATCGAATGCAGCCTTTAGTAACGTTTAAGTGGCAAAAAGGAGACAGTTTCCTCCTTGTTTCGATTTTCCTTTCACTCCTGAGACATACACTCATTTATGTTCATTCATACATACATACATGACACATTTTATATATTACTATATATATATATTATATATATAGATATATATATATATATATATATATATATATATATATAGTATATATGTATATATATATAATATATATATATATATATAGTATATATGTGTGTGTGTGTGTGTTTCTTTGTTTGTGGGCTATGTGGGGTGGGTATGTAGCTGTTTATTTGTGTGTTTGCGATAATTCATTCATTTGAACGATCATTATATGCAGCGGGCAATACGTGCTCTCTCAGATTTGTCGAATAATCAAGGCACGTTGCATCAGTATTTAGTTTTTTGTTCATTTTTGGCCGTTCGTCTGTATAAGTCACATTCGCTTCTGTTCTTGGGTCTGTTGTTTAGCAATAACATTCTAAATTTTCCAAATATTTTACATTCCTTACTTACCTTCTCCCCTCTCCCTTCGGTCTTCCCCACCCCCCACCAAGTCCCCCCCCCCCCCTCTTCTGCAGTTTCTGGTACCCTGTTTTGACAGCTCTGCCTTTTCCTTGGCTTGACGTCATAACGGAATGGGTATGGAAAGCCGTGTTGGTACCACCACGTGATTTCGTGTGAAGAGAGATTTTTTGTAGTGGAGATTTAAGTATCATAGTTTCACTAGAAGGTAGAAAGAAAAAAAGAAAAAGATCATTCTATAGTGCACCACTCATACATGCCAAAATTGAAAATCGTGGGGATATCTGAAATGTTTGAGATAGCAAATTATTTATCAAAAATAAAACTACAGCATTACCACTGCATCTTTTCCAGTGGCAGTTACGTCAAATCAGATCCCTGTTATTTTAAAGGTCATATCAACGATACCCACTCAGTTGTATGAAATAAAAGGTAAAATAAAACCGTTGTGAAATATATATATAAAAAAGAGTAAGACCTTTGTGAAAAAAAAAAAAATAGTTTTTCCTCATTATTCTTCAGTAGTCTTGATATTATAAAGCGAAGAATATTTATGGGGTCACTTTATATCATACCAGGCGCTTTGGTATAACAGTGACCTATAAAATTCCAGTTTCACGGTGGGTTCATACCCATGGTCTCCGCGCTCATTGTTTCCCGCGCTTTTCAAAATATTGTATCCAGTTTGCGTCCGTTACTTTTCATGGTGTATTTGACTTCACCCTTTTCGTCCAGGCATTCGCAGCTCTTCTTTCCATCTTTGCAACAGATGCTTTTGACGGTTGGGCCACCGGAGGATTGACAATGCAGGTGTGTCACAAAGGCCGTCGTGGTCTAAGTATGTAGCCAGTGTGCTCTGCTCGGGGATGGCCGGGTTGCACGTTTGTACCTCGAGGGCTGTGGGGGTTATGTGGGGGGAAGTTTTGAATAGTCTCTCTCTCTCTCTCTCTCTCTCTCTCTCTCTCTCTCATACACACAATAGAATTATTTAGTAGAACTTAGGAGTTTATATTTATAATCAATATTACCTTGTACAATACAGTCTTTTATACACATAAGATTCATACCTGTAGTTCCTACCTCATGAATACAACAGGAAATTAATGTTTGCCTTATAAGGACTAAAAGCGCTCTTGATAACAATTTCAGTCAGTTCCTTGGCTCTGTTTTATTTACCAAATGTCCCCTTCACTGTAGCAAATGTGTTTTGGAGGAGACGTTAATATCCAACGTGGACTTTGTGGAGCTGTGAACAATATACATATAAACTTGACTTGACTTGAGTGGAGATGTTGGTAATAGGAAAAGGAAAGTAATTGTAATAATTGCACATACATTTATGGTAACTCATCTCTATATTTGTTTTAGAATTCCGATAAAAACCAGTGAATATAGATTTTTGGATTGAAAAGACGAAGCTGTGCAACAGTTCCCAGGATTCAAACACAGGTCATGATGCCCAACTTGACCACATTTATCATGAGGGGTAGTGAGATGGCATTGGACTGCTACCCTTCCTGACCTTCGTTCCGTAGCGTGGAAGGGTACAGTTTCTTCGTTGCATCCACTGACGTCAGATACAGAGGTTTTCAGTGGAAAACCTATCAAAAACGGTGACTCGAAGGTTGTGTGGTAGCATTCCTTGTGGACGCAATATGTGTACAGATCGTGTGAGTGAGGGAACATCTGGTAAACAAAACAGAGCAAAGAAACTGCTTGAGATTGATATCAAGAGCGCTTTTAGTTCATATAAGGCAAACATTCATTTCCTGTTGTTTTTCTGAGGTAGGAACTACAGGTATGAATTTTATGTGTATAGATGACTGAATACTATAAATAGCATTTTAGAAAATTACCTTCCACAAGGTAATGTTGAAATATCGAGAGAGAGAGAGAGAGAGAGAGAGAGGAGAGAGAGAGAGAGAGAGAGAGAGAGCGCTAAGTCCTAAGTTCTACTGAATATTTCTATTAAGTGTGTGCTTAGTGTAGAGATGAATTTGTATAGGACGTGTTGTTAATTCACTTATGAGAGTCACCAATTAGCTTTATTTGTATTGTCCTTGATTTTTTAAAATTTTCATAGCCCATTCATGAGTATTTTCTTTACGATCATTTTTTTCGTCAACTTGTTTGGCTAAAATATGGTAGATGAGATATGAAAATAACTGGTCATTTTTCTCAAGAGAACCAATATCTACACTGTCGTTTTTGTTGATAAAATTGTTTATTGATTCGTCCAGTAATGCAGATTGATGCTAAGAATTTCAATTGATGTAAGATATTAAAAAGAAAAAGAAAAAAAAGGTGCACGGCAGTGAAACCGTCAATTTGCAAGCCAAATTGATTTAGTTACTCAGCTGATGATGTTGCATTTCTTTGCAAGGCAGTAACAGAAGTAACTTGGGGAATTTTATGCAGAATGCATAAAGTAGGGAGGCACATTGAAGCGAGGATTAAGTGTGATAAAACAGGTGATAGGGCTCCTAATTTGATGATAATTTGTATTATTAGGATATAAGAAAGCTGCCAGATTTAGAGTTTATATAATAGTGATTATCAAACGCTTTGGGCGTTTTAACGTGAGAATTGATAGAGGGGTGCGTACAAATGAGTTACTATTACTAAAGGAAAATAAAATCTTAAACTAAAGCGAATTCCAATATAGAGCAGACCGTTTCATAAAAAAAAAATCTATCTGCAGGAAGGTGTATGTGTATGCTATAGACTCTAGATGATTTTCACAAAGAGCCCAAAATCCATTTTGCTGCTGAAAGAAAGGAAGTGCTGCTTTTGTTCCAGATGACTCAGAGTGAGAGGCCCGGGGGTGGGGGGGGGGGTGGTATGGATGCGGAATTACACCTTGCGAAGGCAATTCTTCAAGTCTTAGAGGATTACATAACTTGTAACACTTTGCTGGGAACGGGGATCAATTTTATTTTTCTATTTTCTCAACTCGTGAAAGGAGAGAGAAAGAGAGAGAAATGGTGGGTACGAGTAACCTTTCGAATAGACAATTTTTTAAAGATAAATTGAGTAATATCACATAGCGTGTATTAGTCACAAAATAAATCCGGATCTGCCCCAGATCGAGGAGAAACCAAAGTTGAGGAGGAGGACGGCCATGGAAGGAGGTGGTGTAGGGAAAGGAAAAGCCCTCGGGAGAAATGAAAAGGCCCGCGAGGGAAATTGGGGGAGAAGTAAGAAGTGTTTTTCTCATCTTCTTCCCTTCCTTCCACTGGTGCTTCCTCCCTCCTCCTCCTTCCTCCTTCCTTACTCCCTCCCTCCTCCTCCTACCTCCTCCTCCCTATTGCTGCTACAACCGGCCCTCTGTGGCGGTACCAGCGTCGACAAGCTAGTTTTTTTAACCCAGATTTGGGGAACTCCCGGCATTGGGCGTACCTTAATAGTTCATGCATTCATCGCTTTTGTACTATATATATATATATATATATATATATATATATATATATATATATATATATATTATATAATATATATGTGTGTGTGTAATTATATATATTAAGTTTACCAAAAGGAAATTGGAGCACCATGTAAATCTTCTTTCAACTTTTAATCCAGGCAGGATTCACACCTAAAGTTTAAATTTTCTTTGTGGTGATGTTGGACTTATAATATTATATATATATATATATATATATATATATATATTATATATATTATTAATCTATATATATATTATTATTTACTCCATTTCAATTTTTTTTTCATTCATTGTCTTACGTTCACCTCTGGAAAGATAACCCGACGAATTTAATGAATTACTGCCGTCGATGACGTAATCAACATGTTTATGGCATGAGTCTTAAGGAAAGCTCTGTGGAGACTGTGGGACCAGTGCGCATCGCCACCAGAATGTGGAACAAATGATTCCTAGCTATACTAAAAAGAAAAAAAAATGCTGTTGTCGAAGAAACTTCCTCTTGGGTCATAACTTCAAAGAAGAAGGAGCTGTGTCAGCCTCCACGACGGCCTATCCAGATCTGGGCGGTTTTATCTGCTTTCAGTTTCCTCTGTCTCATAATAGCAGTGGGTCATTTGTCATTCATGGTCGGTACTAGGAAAATTCATCGATATTCGTTTATGTTGCCGTTTGCTGAAGTGTATTTTTTTAAGATCATTTGTATATTTGTTTAATTATTTGTATACTTATTTCTTATTTATGGTCTTGCTCGCTTCACTTAGAAATTTTGTCTTGTTATGACGTTGATTGTTTCCATAGTAACTCCATCTATAGCGTTTCATGGTGTTTTATTGATGTATGAAAAAAGCAAACTTACTAAGTAGCGAATAATGAAAATCTGTATCCTTGATTGCGGCGTGCCCGGCCAAGGTAATGAGAAGATGCCATAAAGGCCTCTCTCTCTCTCTCTCTCTCTCTCCTCTCTCTCTCTCTTCTCGAACTCTCTCTCTCTCTCTCTCTCTCTCCTCTCTCTCTCTCTCTCTCTCTCTCCATTAAATCGCCTTAAGGAACTTTAATGATGGACGCTTGAGTGACATTTGCTAGAGATAAGCCAACTTTAGTTGTCTTAATCTCACGTTAAAAGCGTTATAGGCGCTGCGCTTTCCACCCTGATCCGGATCGTCGTGTTATGAGATTAACATTTATAGCACGCTAAAAATGATCCGCGTCGATCTGAGAGTTGTTCTGTAGCGTGCTAAACGGAATGATCTTTGATGAATGCCGCTTAATTAAACGTAATCAAGAGTACTAAAGGTTAGGAACAGGACGAAAGGAGAGTCACATGGCGTGCGAGTGATCGAGTGGGATTTTAGCTCAGACTTCTAGGCATTGGACGGCCTCGGGAAAATGATATTGCATCCGCTGCACGGAACCAGGAAATTCCAGTAGAGGACTTCTTTTTAGAGAGACAAGTGGAAGGGTTTTTTTTTTGGGGGGGTCGGGTGGCGGTAAGAGGGGGTAGGGTTGGAAGGGGTGTATACGGGAAACCTGTTTCTATGAAGCTTAAGGAGTGAGGATTTTATCGCAGACGAGTTGTTCCATGGAAGTGGGAAAGATTTTTTTGGAAATCTGATGTTGAGAAACAGTAGTAGGCGTTTTCTTGGAAAGTGATTCTTTCACAGAGAGAGAGAGAGAGAGAGAGAGAGAGAGAGAGAGATTCAGGAACAACTCAGAAGCAATTTTTCCACACAATTTAGAGACTTCTTTGCTCTTTAGCCTTGAAGGTTTTGTGAACTGAGTCCATTTATTAAACCTTTCAGATTAACAGGTGTTTCTCAGGAGGGTCACACCATCTCTCAGTTTCCACCTTTGCTTTTATCCTTTCATTATGGAATGTGATGAGGTTGGTGGTGTTATAAAGTGACCACTTTAGTCTCCTGTTTGGAGAATCCCAGCACAATTGCCGAACTTGCGGTGGACAGAATGACGGGAAAATAAAAAAAATAAAATAAAGATAAAAAAAGCCGAGTTTCATAAATATTTTTTTACAGCAACTTTTGGTTAATGAATTATGATTTTAGCATGGGTAATGAGTGCCGTGCACTTGGTAATTATAAAAATGAGGTCATTATTTGTTGTTACTTTTAGTAAGGTATAGAAAACCATTTGGAATAATTGTGCAGTTTTGGATAGTGTGGCTTTGGTGCTTTTGCAGTTACGTTTCCGTAAACATAGCAATTTCTTCTTTAGAGTATTTTTTTTTTATAAGTACAGACTTATAAGTGTGTATAGTAATCGACCTTGAGATTTTATGTGGCTCTGGTTATGGCCAGACTGTAAAGAACGCATTGTCCCTAAAATGAGACCGTATAACTTGTTCCATTATGCAGTTACATTCATATTTAGGTGATCTCTTGCTTAAAATTCTGCAACAGTTCTGGAGTATACTATATTTATGAATATTGCAGACTCAGCTGATTTCTTATTCGTATTTCGGAAGCGTGTTAAGTATAACTTAGTTCAACCAGACCACTGAGCTCATTAACAGCTCTCCTAGGGCTGGCCCGAAGGACGAGATATTTTTTTTACGTGGCTAAGAACCAGTTGGTTACCTAGCGACGGGACCTACAGCTTATTTTGGGATTCGAACCACATGATATAGAGAAATTAATTTCTAATCACCAGAAACGAATTCCTCTGATTCCACGTTGGCAGATCGGAAATGTGCTAAGTTCCCATGTTTGACACCCCATAGTATTGTACTTTCTCAATAATATATATTAGCATTTGGTCACTGAACCATTCAGATCTTCGTACCTGATGCTTTGAGTTGAACAATGATGTGAACTGGTAGGATCACCTACCTCATTGTCCTATCCATGGTCTTGGCTACCAGCGATTTGGGTGTCATCTTGAAGTACCACATAGACCTAGATATCTGAGTAGCTTCCACAGATTTTGGAAGGCCGCAATCTTCCTTGTATTGAATATTGTCTCCATATTTGAGGATACGACTCACAGACACAGTTCTTCTTAACAAGAAGTAAGTGATTTGGATGACTTTTATCGGCACACTACTAGTTCCATGATGTTCTACTCAGTGTGGAATTTGCGAACTCGTCCCTTTTATCATCACTTCTGGAAATTGGTGGTTAATGTCTCCCCGTGCCTTTCATTCGGGCTGTGAGCCCGTAAGAACGAAATTTTGTAGTAATTGTAATGACTAGTTTACCCGCAGTAGGGGCTGCCTGTTGGGTACACCAGCACAAGCGTTCATCCACGCTTCCTTTGTAGCACTAAGGCGCCGCCGCTGTTTTCCGCTTCCCCGTCGTGTTTTCCCTTCCTTTGTCTTTCAAAGTTGCTTTAGATAAGGCTTGACATTCCGTAGGCCTTCTCAATGAACCCCAAACATGAAATTCTGATAGAACCTGCCTGACAGTGTCTACGTCTCTACGTTGGTTCCTCTAGAGTTTTTCATGCATTTTCATACCTAGCACTCGTTTGCCCTTGAAAACAAGTTGTTACCATGTCGGGTTAAGCTTCTGCATAAGTACGTCTTATTTTGAGCGTCTCTGAATGAACGACTCGCCTTTGGAGCCTTATACCTTATCTGATTAATTTTCTTCGCTATGTACAACCAGTTGCGAAATGTGTACTTCAGGAGAGCAGGCAGTGTTGATTGTGATTTTTGTTCCGTTGGTAGGTTTCAGCCATTTTATCTGTTGATTCTTTATATATATATATATATATATATATATAGTATATATATATATATCTTTTTTTTTTTTTTTTTTTTTGGGGGGGGGGGTTTTTTTTTTTTTTTTTGGGGGGGGGGGGAGTGTTGGCGCGATTCAGTAGCCTGTGAAGACATATGAATTCCTTAATTGGTGCCTATAAGCTGTGTTTATACGATACGTTCTGCCTTCCAATTCGGTGACAATATTTTCTATATTCTAAACTCTTGTTCATGATTGTGTTTGTGACGATGTATTTGTCGTCTTAAACATCATCTGTCCAAAGATGCCATTTGGTACACAAGATCTTTGACCCCCTTATCTCAGAGTCCAGAATCCTTACGCCCAAATTGGAGTTTCTGGACAAAAAATTATGTCCACGAAAGTAAAATTTAAATTTTGTAATCGTTTCAAGAGATCTGAGAATGAGTTTTACTGAGTCAGATATAAATAAGCAAAATAAGATTCCCTTAACTTTCCCAAATATTCGAATGACATTCTCGATAGTTATCATTTTCAAGTTATCGGAATTTCTTCAGTAATTTTATATGTAATATTAACAGTGTTTATTAGTTTTGTTTAATTTGTATAAGAAATTATTTTGTAAAATTCATATGTAGACGGCGTGCCAGAAATATCTGCCACCACTAAATTTCATTCAGAATATTTTCGTAGCAAATTGTGGATGCTCAACTTTTTTGCCAAGTTCCTTCCTCATGAGAGAGAGAGAGAGAGAGAGAGAGAGAGAGAGAGAGAGAGAGAGAGAGAGAGAGACTTATTAAGATTTGCCAAGTCGTGGCACTGTTTGTATTGTAATTGTGTTCTCCGATATGGATATACAGTTAGTTTTAATCTCTCTCTCTCTCTCTCTCTCTCTCTCTCTCTCTCTCTCTCTCAAGGTAATATAAACTATCTTTTCCATCTCTGCTGACTGGAGTGCTGGTTATCAGAGTCGTATCAAATTTGATTTTTTCCTTTGTTACCGGTTTTCTGACTTAAACATGAATCTCCTTTTCCTTGTGTGTATTTATTGTCCCTTCGAGAGCTATTTAATTAATAGGTATTTGAATTACTTAAGAAGCATTTTTCCATAGGTTTTTGTCGTCTCATTGAAGTTACATTTTTTTATATATATAATCTGTTAGGTTTATATGGCTTTCATCTAATATGAAGGTGGTCTTCATGACCTAAATTTCATAATCAGTCATTAAATCTAATATGAAGTTTCATCAAGTCTGATATGATCCAATCTTGTCATATTGCCTCCCTTTCTTTTGCTGGTTTAGAATGTTTATCCAGGACATTTTCAAGAAAAAAGATCGGATCGAAGTTGAGGTTCCCTGATAATAAAATTTCTTATTCGTGAAACCCTAGAATTCTGTTGAGGAACGTGATTGTAGGAGTGCGGTGGAAGACGTGTGAGGAGGAGGAGGAGGAGGAGGGAGGGAGGGATGGAGGTGAGTTCACGGAGAGGAAGGGTTTATATAGATATCCTCATTAATGCCATCACAATAGGCGCCACTCCTGCTGGTGGTGATGTCCAGTGCCATACTTCCTCGAAGGGTTTTATTGATATTCCTCATGTCCTTCCTCTCTCACTTTGGAGGCCCTGTGACCTAGTTCTGGTGGCACACATCCTTGGGATGTTTGCAAGGTGCCCGAAGGTTTTTGATGTTGCAAAATAATTGTGATTGTCTAAAGATTCAGAACAACGCGATGTTGACTGAGGGTCTGAAATTGTATTACTGTGTATTTCACGAGCAAACAATGGCGGTCGCCTTAATTTATGTTTATTTGTTCTTTTTGTATGAGCATGGTCATAACCGATTCTGGAAGAGGTCTCAGCCTTTTGTTTATTTTCCTGACAATGAACAGTGGGTTTTTGAAAATCATTTGAAAATATTATTAAGGCAAAATTTTCCATTGTGCGGAACTTTGTTGCTCTCAGTGTATTGTTCTGCTCTACACTTTCTGTAAGTTTGGTTTATCTAGATTCTAGTTTAACTCTCTCTCTCTCTCTCTCTCTCTCTCTCTCTCTCTCTCTCTCTCTCTCTCTCTCTCTCTCTCTCTCTCTCGGATTGAGAGATAAGTGGGTGGAGAGATTTCTTATACCTTAGACGAATGTCAAAAATATTTATTATCTGGTTTTCCGTCTGTCAGAAATTTAACCACAAAAATGTTTCGCAAATAAGATGACCGCAATCACATAAGGATGCATCATTTATACAAACTCACCCTCACGCCCACATTCTGATCCTGAAACGCTTCCTAACTAGGAGTTATTTGCATTCATAAAACCAGATTTCATCCTTTATCTTGAAAAGGACGATCTCAAGTTTACTTAGGCAAGTTTAGAAAGAGTGTCTTTTTATTTTATTTTATTTATTTATTTATTTATTTATTTTTTACCCTCGAAGGTCTTTCCTTTCCTTGATTTTCTGTCGGACCTTGAATGTCGATTGTGGCGGTCATTGTGAGGGTGGGTTGACTGTGTGAAGGTTACTGTACTAAGCTTAGGTAGGTCGGTGCCCTAGACACGCTTCTTCTTTTTGTGTTGTTTTTATCTATTCTTATGAAAGAGTTGAAGTTTATTTTTTACATTGGTAGTATTGTCTCAATTTGAATTTGCTCTATCATGGATGTCGAAATAACTTCAGTATTCTTAACTAGCTTTGCCAAAGCAAAACCTTATTAATTCTGCTTTTACTCTCTCTCTCTCTCTCTCTCTCTCTCTCTCTCTCTCTCTCTCTCTCTCTCTCTCTCTCTCTCTCTCTCTCTCTCTCTCTCTCTCCTTTCGTAGTATCCGTTAATGACACTTCCCATTTCAACATTCCTGCTGCAACCATGACTCGTTGGTTTTTGGTTTTGTTTTCCTCGTTCAATTACTTCGTGTCTTGTTTTCCTAGATAATAAAATTGGTTTAAACACGAAACGCTCATTCAGATTTAACATTAGACAAAAATGGTAGGCTTTAAGATAATCATATCTCACTGCTTTCATTTTTATAACTTTGTTTTATGAAATACCGACCTAGAGGACTGTTCAAAATGATTCGTCGGGAGGTGTTTTCAGAAGGTATTAAAGTTAAGGAAATTAAAAATCCCCGTTTCAGAATTCCTCATAGATATATTTGCGACAGCTTCAAGAAATGGAAGGAACTTTACGGCACTTCTCCCTCATTGTTTTAACGGCATGTCAAACATTTCGATGTGCAATGATATGTATGGATCATAAAAATCCCACCAATATTATTATTATTATTTATGCAATATTCCCTTCCTCTTTGAACCTTGACTGCCAACTCTCCTCGGTTTTCAACTGCTTATTCTTGTGGTTAATAAGGCTGTTTCTTTGCTCCGTTATGCAGTGATGACGTTACATGTAAGGGGCTTTATTTCAGCTGGATGGAGAAAATCATTGTACGTGAGGATGATTTCCACTTCCTCTTTATGCTTTATGTAAATGCTGAATTTGATTATTTTAAAAAGACAGTCGTCAATTAAACATGCAGTTTTATAATGACATGATTTGAAAAAGTTCTTACTAAGGGTTCATTCGTACATATCGTAAACTAGCACGAACATCAGTTACCAAGTGTGCCATATGGGTCAAGTAGTTAGGGGAATTTCTGTGATTGAGCGTTCATTTCAGATGAGAGAGAGAGAGAGAGAGAGAGAGAGAGAGAGAGAGAGAGAGAGAGAGAGAGAGATTTGAAAGGCGGGACAGGTAGGAGTGTTTGCCCCCGGATGAGTTACCAACGTCCTATTGGTGTTAACTGACCTGTTGGGGCCACAGTTGCCTTGCTTTGGTTGTCTTTGGGTACAGTCTGGTTTAGCACTGCATAGCAGGAGATATTAAAGATTCAAGTTCCCATCGAAAGAATCTTTGATTATTCCATTTCGTATATTTC
Source organism: Macrobrachium nipponense (assembly GCF_015104395.2). Lineage (NCBI taxonomy): Eukaryota > Metazoa > Arthropoda > Malacostraca > Decapoda > Palaemonidae > Macrobrachium > Macrobrachium nipponense. The sequence continues at coordinate 70,954,914 of NC_087210.1, forward strand.
GAAGCAACAAACCGTCTGCATATTTGCTTGCAATTGAATTAAGTTCGTGAGTATTTGATTCTGAATGCTTTTTGTGCAAAAAAAAAAAAAGAATAAATAAACAAAAAAGTAATAATTGTTGACGTGAGGTGCTGTACTTTTTATTTGTTTTTCACGAGGGGAAACTGCTGCCACGGAAGGCATTATGGGCAAACGTCATTACTTCTGTTAACCTCTCTCTCTCTCTCTCTCTCTCTCTCTCTCTGCAACCCCTTCCTGCCGTACCAATCCGTGTGCGCGTCCCTCTCCCTTTGGCTTGTTACTCTACATCATTCATTGCGAAACTAGGCCAAGTACCCTGTGTTCCCTGTGCCCCCGTCCCACCCACAACCCATCCTCCCCCCTCCCCTCCCCAACCCCTCCCCATGCCTCGCTTGTTATGCTCGCCTCTTCTTTTAGGTTGCATTGTTACCATCTTTTATGACCAAAATGAGGTAATTAGCAAACTCTTTATAGTTACATCTGTAGGTCATCGTATAAATTTTTTTTGTTTTTGAAAATAACAATGTTTTTGTAAAATGTTATAATATATATATATATATATATATTACGCATATATATATATATATATATAGTACTATATATCTATATAGGATATAGATAGATAGATAGATGATGATAGATAATATATAGATAGATCTATCAATATCTATCTATAGATCTATCTATCTATCTATCTATCTAGTCTATCTATATCTATCTTCTTTCTCTATCTATCTTCTATCTATCTATCTATCTATATTAATATATATAATATATATAGATATATATATTATATATACTGTCCGTTTATTAAACCTGTGTGTGTTCCGTTATTTATTAAACAATGGGATGTGTTATGTGTAAGTAATGGAAAAATTATTATTTTCTAAGCCTAAAATCAGTCCTGTCACATACTACTAGTTTATCGCTGCTCATCTAGCGAAACTTTTGGTGAAGCTTACGTTGCTTATTTGCAGTGACGGCAATTTTTACCGCCACAGGGTTAGTTGAATAAACAAAT
>NC_087210.1:70960955-70965955 GCF_015104395.2 Macrobrachium nipponense
GCAACCATATTCACAAACACTAAAATTTGTTGGGATATAGTCTGTGGTCTGTAGGTACGGGTTCAAGGAAGTATCCGATCCTGCTGGCGGCTCTTTAATTTATTTTATTTATATATTTATTATTATTTTTTTTTAAGAAAACCAAGACAAACCAAACTGTCCTAATGCAGTATGACTGAAGATTAAAATAACGGGAAACATTAGAATGATCTTGGATGACAAGACTCTCAAAATTAGATTACTATACTTTAAATAATGAAAAGACCGGAGAGGTCCATAACGAATGTTTTATTATGTGTGCATTCCCAAGAGTAAAACTCATTTACATGAAATATTTTCATTTCGCAGTTAGTTTTTACGCTATAATATTTGATGTTGAGCTGACTCGGCGGTGAGACTTTGCTAAACAATTCAAGCACAAATTTATTTTCATTTTCCAATGGATTCCTTCACCTTCACTGTATCACGGTTTGGGGAACTCGCTCGCACTCCAGATGTCACTGGTTATTTTCCAAAATTTCGTTGCGTATTACGCACTCGTGAATTTTTACTGATTATTAGTGGGCTTTGACTTGAATCGGTTGTATTCTTTATGTAATTATAGATTGATTGATTGATTTATTTATATATTCTCTCACTTTTGGACGTGTGATGTTATACAAACGATTAAAAGGAGTGAGTAGGTTATGATTCGTTAGTGTTTGCTGCAACGAAGTCGTTTCACTGAGTCAGTACGCACGAATTGTTTGTAGACTTGTTTGTAACATTTGTTAAAGATGTGTGTGTGTATGTATATATGTATGTATGAATGTATGTATGTGTGTATTTTGAGTTGTAATAGCGCGTTGAACTTGCAAATTACTGATATGCGTTTTGGGCCAAATTAATTGCTCTTGACCTGCAGTCACTCTGTAGTCAGGTTCGGTCTTAGGTGACTCGAATCCCGTTTGTCTTTTGCCCCAAAGCCTAGACGCCGTTGTCTAAGTCACTTTCGATTTGTACTCTCTCTCTCTCTCTCTCTCTCTCTCTCTCTCTCTCTCTCTCTCTCTCTCCAGTTATCTGTGTCAATACGGTCCAAGAAAAAGCGTCATAAATTCCGTAATCTAAGATAGACTTCGTGATGTGATAATCTTAGACTACTTCGTTTGGCCTGTGACGTCACGAAGCATCCGGCTTCTTATCGATCTTGGACCGCTCATGATAACGGTTTAGGATTTATTGCTATAACTGTATATCACTCAAGAACGAAGGGATGGAAAAATGATCACTTTTCTTAGATTGAGTGCCCTCCTCTCTCTCTCTCTCTCTCTCTCTCTCTCTCTCTCTCTCTCTCTCTCTCTCTCTCTCTCAAAGTTAGAGGTATCAGCTGTATTATATTTTGTGTAAGGCTGGGGAAAAGTATTTGTAGATTGCAACAAGATAAGGTAAATCTCTCTCTCTCTCTCTCTCTCTCTCTCTCTCTCTCTCTCTCTCTCTCTCTCTCTCTCTCTCTCTCCAAAATTCAAATTGAGTGCTTTTCGTCGTTCTTGCGTTAGTCTGCAGCGTAGCTTATGAGTCTAGCCCCCTGACTTTTAAGAGTTGTCAGAAGTTCCCCCTGAATGGACAAATAGCCACACTGCAGGTTTGCATTTTAAGTGCCCAGGGCGTTGTACGTACGTGCGATACTTTGCCATGCTGTTCCGTTCATTTTTTAAACTTCCAGTCGTTTTCTCGGGTCCAGAATGCTATGGAGCTACCTTCGTATTACTCTCAAACTCGTGTAGGACGGTGCTGATGACTTTTTGAGGAAACTGCCTCTCGTACATGAACATGACAATTTGTCGACTGTTTCTTTTAATTTGCTCTGTAATTACCATTTAATTTTATATTTTTACATAGTTATATCATGTTAATCCCCCACGTACGGTTTCTTGTAAAGCCTAGACAAAAGATTAGGAATTTGCACCTACCGTTTGGGAAGAACAAGAAAGATCCAGTGAATGAAAAGACACTCGTCATGGAGTAGACTTGGAAAGAGAAAGTGCAATAGAAAGGAAAACGGATTAAACAGATAACTAGTTTTCTGGACGGTTACTAGGCATTTGCTCGCATGCCTGGTTAATTGGTCATTAGCAAAACTGACAGTAATTCAGGGTTAAAAAGAGAGGGGCAGACCCACAAGATTTCGTGGAGGCCACTGGCGTCTGCTGATCTTTAAAAGTGGATAACGCGGGTTCTTCCGATGACCACATAAAAACAAAATGTGGGTCTGCCCCGCTTTCAATATGTTGTCCCTCCTTTAAATCGTTTACTCGTAAGTCTTCCTTTCGCTTTGACAGGTCGTAGAGTTAACCCTATACAGGAGTTAACTGGAACACTATAGGGAGTTTGGAAACACTGTATAGTAATCACCAGGAACTTTATCTGGGCCATTCTCTCTGACATGATTTATGCCACTGGGCAGATGAGAGCAATATTGGCCGATAGTGAAGCAGTCGACCCAGTTATGCAATATGGCGCGGCCTACTTTGGAATTTTATTTTATTTTTAAACGGAAATAAGACTTCCTGCTTAAGCCTAAAGAATGGCTTTGTACGTGACCTCCTTGGTGAAAGTGAGATTTGATAGTTGTTATTGTTATTATTATTATTATTATTATTATTATTATTGTTTTTTTTTTCTACGCACACAGTTTGTTTTTCACATCAAGAGAAGATCTTGTAGATCTAGGCCGATCGGAGAGACTACTGAATGGTGGAGCGTCGAGTCTTCAGCGTTCGTGACTTGAGCAAATTAGCACCTTTGTAATTCCTTCTACCTCACTCACTCACTCTCTCTTTCTTTTTTTTAATCTCTTATTTTATTCTGTCGTCCCTGAGGATTTAACGTTATGCTTTTTGTTTGAATTTACAGAACGCGTACTCGCATATACTTCGTATACACACACACATACACACACTCAGATATGTATTGTGTGTGTTTTGCGAGTGGATAGGTGTGTCTGTATGTCTGTCAGTAGTTGGAGCACTTACATTACCAATTCTAGAGTCAGTGTATCGATCTCTAGGCGAAGCAAGATGACTTACGCATATTCTATCAATTCTTGATTGGTTGTTGTTATTGTTTGAGATTGAGCTGGCCTTATGCCAGCACGGGCTCTTGGTGTATTTGTATGTTAGCAAACTGTGGTGAGTAGCAGCCAGGTTGGAGTCGGCATCTTGTACCCCGAAGGACTTTTCGAGATCCCAGAAGACAACACCCCACTTCTCTGGAATATTCCCTTTCCCTGTGGCTAGAAACACTTTCCTCAAACCTGATGACATAATGTTGACATGCCCTGTTCCTCAGCGGCAAACCACTTGTATCATTGCACGAATCGTAAATGGTACAGTAATGTATTAATGATCGGTTCTCAAGTCCTTGTTCTTAAAGTTTGTATCAGTCTCCGTTCGCAGCGAAGCTTGCAGTGGCGTGCCCAGGGGAACACCCGAACATGCCGATTCAATTCCGGGTTTTTAGCGGAACGCCCTCGATTCTCTCTCTCTCTCTCTCTCTCTCTCTCTCTCTCTCTCTCTCTCTCTCTCCCTGCGGTAAACTTGTTTAATTCTCTTCTAAGTCGAACGTTATCGACTCCATATCGTCTGTGAAACGCTCAATTTGTCGTTCTCCATCAGTCTCACTCATATCCCGTTTTCAGGAAAAAAAAACTAGATCCTAGTTCCTAACTCAGTTTAATCCAGCAATTTATGTTCGGAGAAGAACACACCCAGTGCCCGTGCTCAGTGGAATACGCCTGTTGCCCCTGGTTCTTGTGCTTGTTTAATTCTATTCCCACTCGAACGTCATAAACCCTTATGGTCTGTGAAACGCTCTGTTTTTCCATCTACGTAAATCTCACATCCTATAGTAGATTCACATCAACCGTGCATTTGATGTCTAAGCCAGTCCCTTACGACGATCCTGATTGGCTGTTGATATGCCAGTGACAGGGCTGGAAACTCTCAGTCTCTCGAGAGAGTTCACATTGGCAGGATGTGTGTCTGTGTCCCACCTTACCTGAGAGATACGTCTTTCAGGAGAGGCGGAACATACATCCTGCCTATGTGAACTCCCTCGAGAGACTGAGAGTTTCCAGCTCCGTGATTGCGCGGTTGATGTGAATCTACTATACGTAGTTCCTCTTGTTGGAGCAGGTATAGTAGGTTGTGTTCCGTAGAACACGCCCAGTGGCCGTGCTGAGCGGAATGCGCCTATTTCTCCCGGTTCTTTTGCAAGTTCGGTCTGTCGCCTCCGGCGGACTTTGTCCTTCCCCGTGATGCGAGAAGCTCATGCGGTGAATATGACTCGTGCATATCCAAATAGCGAATCGATTTCTAATTATTATTTATGATTAAGTGGAGCTTTTGACTGCTGTTCCGCCGCTCACTGGATTATGTAGATTGCGCTCTTGTCAGGACGAGAGAGAGAGAGAGAGAGAGAGAGAGAGAGAGAATCACTGTATACATAGAGTAACAGAAAAATCAGGAAGCAAAAAGATAATAAGATTAAGATCGACATGATATAATTCAAAGTAAATAAATAAGTAAATAAGTGTGAGAGAGAGAGAGAGAGAGAGAGAGAGAGAGAGAGAGAGAGAGAGAGAGAGAATCACTGTATACATAGGGTAACAGAAAAATCAGGAAGCAGAAAGATAAAAAGACTAAGATCGACATGATATAATTCAAAGTAAATTAATAAGTGAGAGAGAGAGAGAGAGGAGAGAGAGAGAGAGAGAGAGAGAGAGAGAGAGAATCACTGCAAAGAGTAACAGAAGAATTAGGAGACAAAAAGATAAACATATTAAGATCGACACGATATATTGCAAAGTAAATTAAAAATAAGTGAGAGAGAGAGAGAGAGAGAGAGAGAGAGAGAGAGAGAGAGAGATTAAATTTGCTTAATCGTGTTTGCATGCATGTATATTTTATATATATACATATATATATATATATATATATATATAGATAGTATATATATATATA
>NC_087210.1:70968455-70983455 GCF_015104395.2 Macrobrachium nipponense
GTTCCTGCGTATGTGTCATTCATTACATTCATGACGTGTTTCTGCAAGTGGTGCATACAAAAGACCTGGAGATTATTACTGATTTAAGTTGCTGATGTTTAGTTTTCCCAGAACATAGAGTCATAGACTATGGCAAGCATGAACAATAGATTATCTAGATGAATTAAACTTTAGCGGAAATGACGAAGTCTCTATAGCTGGTTCACTTACGGTAGATTCTTGGATGAGCCCTATTTTCACGAGACGTTTGTTTGGCGGCCGCTGATTGGCTGGTACCAGGAGGTAGGCAGTTCCCAGCCAATCAGCGGCCGCCAAACTAACGTCTCGTGAGAATAGGGCTCATCCAAGAATCTACCTTAAGTGAATCAGTTATAGTGATGGGTAAATTCCATGAAATCTGAAGCAAATAAGGAAATATCGGAAGACGCTTTCTCTCTCTCTCTCTCTCTCTCTCTGCTTCCATGAAATGCTAAGCAGCGGAAGGATGGGCACCGGTGCCACTGTGCGGTAGGCGCTGAAGGTCACGAACCTTTACATACCCTCCTCCTCCTCCTCGCCCCCCAACTTCCCGCCTCGTGGCCCCCAACCACCTCGAAGCTGGGTCAAGGCCGAGGAGTAACCCAAATGGAGTAGTTTTTTTTCTTTTTATGCGGGTTGTGGAGAACTAGGCAGTCCAATACAGCCTCCGAGGTGAGATTTTTTTTTTTTTTTTTTTTTTTTTAAGGCAAGAATCCTTATGAAACTAGTAGGTTTTGAGGGGGAGGGGGTTTGTGGAGGAGGTTTTTTTTTTGGTTTTTTTGTTTTTTTTTTTTTTTTTTTTTTTTTTTTTTTTTTTTTCCTTCAACAAGAATCCCCGGGAACTAGAAAGTTGGGGGGGGGGGGGGGGGGGGCGCCCTGTGGTTGTGGAGAAGGGTGAATAGAATTCTTGCGTATCTGAACTTCATAAATCAGATAGCTCACTTGATGGCCATGCTCTCTTCTCTCTCTCTCTCTCTCTCTCTCTCTCTCTCTCTCTCTCTCTCTCTCTCTCTCCGTTTTGTGTGTGTATATGTACATATAAATAAATAAATATATATATATATGTGTGTGTGTGTGTTATTGCTTTGATACGACAGTGAAAAAACCCGCTTGGATATTAAACCTATGAATCATTTCCAAGAGACTGAGATCGAATTCATCCCAGTTCAAGCTCGTACTTTTCAACATACGATCGGATTTCCCATTGAATTTCGGATTTGTATTGTCGGTGACGAGTTTACAAGATCAGCCATAAATCATGATCATCATGATATCATATTGTACTCACCGGTTGTTTACAGTTCTGAGTCAATTTTTATATTTGAGGTGGTGTCGTAAATTGCTCGGTTTTTAATGGATTTGAGGGAGATTGTAGTGTATATGGGAATAATAATAATAATAATAATAATAATAATAATAATAATGATAACTAATAATAATAATAATATAATGCTAACATCCTGAACACTAAACCGACCCTGTTTTTCATTGGCTCCCACAAACGCAACCCTATTTTTCATTGGCTCACAGACATCCAATCAGAGGCCTGCATTTTGAGCAATGATAATAATAATAATCATAATCATAATAATAATAATAATAATAATTTTTTCCTGTCATAAGAATGTCACGGTAAACATCAAAAGGCCCCAGGATTCTTTCACAGAATGAATCCTTACAAGCTCTTATACGCTTATCAGGTTCGGAATATTATAAAAACTATGAAAATATTCTTTCTCTGCCAGAGCGCGTGGCCTTGGAGAGCGCATTCTATAACCATTTGTTCTGTGTCTCTGACAGGTTTAGAAATTTCATACATTGTTGCTGATGGTTAGTGTTTGACGAATATATTGCTCACAATGTGATGGTAAAGTTTTCGTTTTTCTTTGTATATACGTGTGTGTGTGTGTATATATATATATATATATATGTGTGTGTGTGTGTGTGTGTGTGTGTAGTTTATTTATTGTAAACCAGATATTCTTGATTACTTTATGCATGTATATATAATTTATTGGGGTCAAAGAGATTCTCATTCATTGCCCTAATTTAACTGAAAATATCACTCTGTAAAAAAATATTGCATGATGGTGGCAAACATTCTTTTAATTTCCTTTGCCGATTTCATGTTAATTTCTGTTGCCTTCCATAGGCCTTTGGTGTAGAGCTCAGCCTAACAGACCAGATTCTTGAGCGCTTACTTATTATGGTATTTAATTCCACCAGTTACTCGTTTGTTCACTTCGTTTCCTCTTCGCAATATGAGCAGTACAAGTTATCGTCGTTTCTGAAGTCTAGATGTTATTAGAAGTAAATGAAAATAACTAAGGCAGTGCGAGAAAGACAAGCTTCACTGGATTATGGTTAACTTCTGCCGTCACAGCCAGTTGTTATGACTGGGACACTCTTTTCCTTTAATATGCATCAATTAAATCTTGAGAGAGAGAGAGAGAGAGAGAGAGAGAGAGAGAGAGAGGGAGAGAGAGTACCCAAGGCCTGGCTTCTGTTGCCTGATTCGGCTACGTTTGTTCGTCCGTCATCCTATACCTGACTGGGAACTGTAAAATGTCAAAGGCGAAATTATCTCTAGATTAGCCTGTTGGTATTTTTGGTACCTGCCCTTATTTACGATACCTGCCGCCAAAGGACAAACACGCAGAATTAGTGGGACACAGGGCTCTATCGTTTCCTGCATTTTTTTTAATGAAAATTTCTTGTAAATGGTGAGTTTTCAACATCTGTAATAAAAAAAATAGGGTTTTTTTAACAACAAATAGTTTGTGTACTTTATTGCCATAACAATTGCACCAATTTTTTTGTTAACAAATAAATAGATGTTGTCATCTTATTTGTACTGTTTAAGGAACAAAAACTTTTTTAAAATTTGAATTTGATATGACACAAAAAATAATTCGAGTTTGGAGTTACACTTAAATGTACGAACAAAGAATTTTACGTGAAAGTTGTGCATGTGACAAAGTACTATTGCTTGTAAAGATACTCTACAAAGAAACTTGCATATTTTTGTCAGGGTTTAGCATTGCTGCCAAGAGTTCTTGACAAAGAAACTCTGCTGATTTAGTTTCACTTAGAATTTGCCATTGGTGCTTAATGTACTGAACTTGACTCAACAGTAGGTTCCGATAGAAACAAAAGATAGTCGGTAACAGAAGGGGCTGATCTTTTATATGACCTCATTGTCAGTGATGTGTTGACAGAGAGAGAGAGAGAGAGAGAGAGAGAGAGAGAGAGAGAGAGAGAGAGAGAGAGAGAGAGAGAGAGAGAGAGAGAGATGTTGTACTAACCCCGCTGACAGTAATCAAGGTTTCTCAATGGTGTCGATGTTTATAGTTTTTGTAAGATAAACTCTCTCTCTCTCTCTCTCTCTCTCTCTCTCTCTCTCTCTCTCTCTCTCTCTCTCTCTCTCTCTCTTTGTGGGTAAATGTTCCACACCTGTATCGGTAAGAATGACCTATTTATTTTCCTTTTTTTTTAAGTGAACGTTTTCCGCAATTTATTTACTTTTTAAAAGAGAATATTAAATTCTTAATTACTATGTATCATTAACCAACTGTACCTAGACCAGACATTTTACACCTGGAGATATATTATCAGTGAAAGCATAAAAACAGAAATACCTGTTCAACAGCTTTGAGATTAGAACCATTTCATCGAACCGAATAAAAGATGAGAATCATGGCCATGATTTTGTTAGAAATCTTAGTTACGTGATCTTTTATTATGACGCCCGGTAATGAAGTTACTTCTCTCACAGCTTCCTGAAAACCTTCTAAGTTTAAAAGAGAGAGAGAGAGAGAGAGAGAGAGAGAGAGAGAGAGAGAGAGAGAGAGAGAGAGAGAGAGAGACGGAAGTTCTATATTTATAAGAATAGTCACCCTCTATTCCTCTACATTCGATGGAGAAACCTATGATTTTAATTTCCTTTTTTTTTCGTTGTTAATATGCAAAATGTTCCTTGCCATTTATGTTAATTTGGAGTATTTAGGTTCAATTTGGATTATTTCTGGGGGCCATTTTGAATTTCAGAACGGTCCTTTTGTAACTTGGGACCCTAAAACTGTCCTAATGCCCTGATAAAATTACCAAGAGGAACTTTATTTGAAAGATGCTGCTCTCCGCACTTCCTCTCATCTTGGTATTATTTCTCGTATTCTCGGTCAAAATGAGATTGACAATAATAATGAGTTATTTTTTCGTTTCTAGAAAACTTTTATCAAAGGAGGAACAGGATAGCCAGATGACCTTCTTTAGTTTTGTATTCAGTATTTTTGGATTTTGCTTATTCTTCGTTTTGCGTTTAGTTAATACGTCATGGATGTGACTGTTTAGAAATAAATTATCTCTGATTTTTCTAAGTATGAATTGAGTAAGTTTTAGCGTCACGGACAGACTCGTTGTGCTGAAAATAATTCTTCCTAATTTATATCTATTAATAGCAGTCGTATTCCATTGGTAAGTTTTTTACATTGTTACCCTAGTCATTAACATTCATTAATTCAATCCCATGGAACAGTTTGTTTTTTTTAAAGAATTTAGAGATGCAGTTATTAATAAACTTTTCGAACCCCTTTTTTCGACCTCTCTCCCCCCCCCTCCTTTTTTTTTTTCTTGAGTATTTATAGTCCTGTTTACCACTATTGGGTAAACAAGACTATAAATGAATGGACCTTTTCAAGTTGCAAAAACTCAGGGTGTTCCACTTTCTGCAGTGAATGGTATGAAGCCAGTGTCAAATCGGTTGGTCCTCGTATTTCTGATTTTGACACCTGGTAGAGATTGGATGTGACGTACCAGAAAGACTCTCGAGAGCGATGCCTTTATGAATTTAATATTCATGTGTGTGAGTGTGTCTGTGTGTGTGTTCTAGTTTTCACAAAATTTCTGCGAAGTGAATACCCTGGCTTTAAATATTGTAATATATGCACAGTTAACAAAGCCATGTGACTCACTAGTTCGGAGATATGGAAAACTTCTGGTATAATGCACGTTACGGAACCTTTGTGACGTCAGAACCCAGAGAGAGAGAGAGAGAGAGAGAGAGAGAGAGAGAGAGAGAGAGATTGGAACGTGGAAGCTGGGATACTGGATGTTGCAAGCCGTTGATGGAACGCTAAAACAATTACTTGTTAGTCGTTGCAACCTTCTCCTTTTATTCATAGCGTAGCGCAGCTGCTGCGATTACATGATTGATGGTTGTATGTAGGTATGTATTACTTCCATATAGTATATATAGAATGATGTTGCTGTGATCGATTGCTAAAATCTTAAGGACAGCCGCTGAGCTTGTGCATGAGAAACTTTCCCCGTAACTAAAGCCTGTCAATTACTGTCGTCTCGAGGCGGCGTGTTGAAACGTAAGGGGAAAATCGTCTACTCGAGCGTCACGACATTATCTGAAGTTTTACTGCCGTCGGTGCTAATACACAATCGAATTTAATATTTCCGTGCAGTTTGACAGGCTAGATTTGGTACTCCTTAGGCTGACGAAGCTGGTGCATCGATAGTAAAAATCCTTGGAGTATAAAAGTTCACCCGCCAGTCGAAGTTTCTTCGCCAGACGAAACATTTTGGGCTCAGGGTCGAACGCATTGCAAAACATCGTTCACGGGTTGCCGACAATGCTTGGCCCGACGCGGGCCGGCCCCACAGCAGCTAGTCAGTCTCCTGTGCGCATGTGCAGGGTTAACACTCTTAACTGGCGCGTTCCTTCGAAATATTAAGTGCTCTGGGGACATTTTGTGGACCAAAGTGAGAACTGTGTGTCTCATAATTTTTGTAGGTGAGTTTTATATGATGTTTCGAATTTAAGCATGTTTATGCCACGTCTGTGCTCTTATTGAACGATACTGGTGTGAAGTCTTAGTGCAGAGTCCAAAGTCAATACTAAAGTTTATAACTTTTAATTGCCCACTGCTGATTTAGACACTCTTCTGGCATTTGATAGTATAATGGTAAGTCAGACAATGCAAATTGTGTCCGTATTCCGCCTTCTTCTTTCTTAGCTTGAAGGAACTGTACCGCATACTGTAACCTCGTTCTCTACCGCTGTGAACTTGTATAAAAAGTGAATGTCGGTACATCTTCTGTTACGTTCCAAGAAGCTTTAATTTCTTACAGCAGTTGTATTACTCTCTCTTTGCTGTGAGCTTATCACAGAAAAGTTAAGAAAAAGCTTACTGTAACCTCGAATAGACTACACGTAATTAGTTTTCATAATCCCATATTGTTATTAATATCTGATGATAATTTCTTCCCAAATAATCATTCTTTTGCTTCTGTGCTGTCGTTTCCTGTCGTTCAGGAAAAAAGAGAAAAAGAAATATAAGTTTGGTGCGATACTTTATGCATTTCTCTCCGGTACGAAATATCCAAGTATCTTCTGGTACTGGTACATAAGGGAAACTCTCTCTCTCTCTCGTACTATTATCATGATTGATGAGGAGTGTCCAGTTATGGTTGATGTAAGTGTGGGACAACTCAATGGTAATCATGCAAGGAAGGGAATCGTCTTGACATCACAATAATTTCTCAACCTATATCTCGAGAACTATTATATCCTATATATATATATATATATATATATATATATATATATATATATATATATATTTACTTTCATGATATCTTATTAGAGATGCCTTTTACTCTTCGAGAACCGCGCGCCAGTCAGGTTCTTACAAAGGTACTATACAAGTGCGGTAGGGGAGAGAGAGAGAGAGAGAGAGAGAGAGAGAGAGAGAGAGAGAGAGAGGCATGCCTCAGAATCGGATTCCTCGGAAAATGACTCATAGTTTTAGTCCCATCGCCTTCCTGTTCACATCGCCGTCTATATTTCCCTTCATTGTATTCTCTTTTCGCTCGGTATCGTTGTATCCGTAGTTAAGCCAAGCCAAAGCTGTAAGTATCCGTCATGAATATCCTTTAAAATGTATATAAATGCTAGTTTAATTAATTAACGTTCCTTTATTTTAATACTGACGTTTACGGGACTCTTGTTTTCGTTGCAACGTTCCCCGTTGTATATCAACGTCTCCCATTCCATGGCAGTTGCATTTTCCGAAGATCATCGGCTTTTCCGCGAAGTTCTCTCCCGTTCCATCGCATAATTCAGTTTCTCCGAATTTAGTGCCATAGCTCCTGTTCTTTTTCTACCCACTCTATGGCCATTTGACATATATATATTGATATTATATATATATATATATATATATTATATATATATATATATATATATAAATATATATTAATATTATATATATATCTATATATATATATATATATATATATATATATATATTTATATATATATATATATACATATATATATATATTAGTATATATACATATATATATATATATATATATATATATATATTCATGTTCATTTATTTCACTATCTTGCGCGATTGATAAGGTTTCTTTGTTTACACATTACATAGTATTTTCATGTAATATTTTAACGTTCGGTGTTAAGACTTCCGATGCTTTTGCATGTGAGTTATTTTCCAATTAACTTATTTATTCGACGTTATATAACGTTCACGTGGTTTTCCACGAAGCGTTGTCTTACTCTCTACTAATTTGCTCTCACACTGATAGCTATTATTTCTTTTAGTAGGCAGTTCAAGATCGCCGTTGTTTCTTTGTTCTCTTGAGATTGCCTCTTCTTGAGCCCACAGGCTTCGTTTTTCGGTTTTTCACGACGCACTACCGGTGTACCTTTTGTCTAGTTTCCAAATCGTATCCCCCGTTTTTATTGTATGCCCTTAATATTTATATTTATATGTATCGTTTCGTCACTTGTTGCCTACGTTTTTTTTTCTTTCACTTCCGCTCAGTTCAATTGGCTCGTTTTTCTTTTCAGTGTACTTTTATTATTTTGATTTACATCTACATTTCGTCATTGTTGCTTCTATGTTTGTTATGTGTCACTTCCTTTTCCGCTAAATTGGCTCATTTTTCTCTTCAGTGTTTAAACTGACAAGAAGCCGCTCGCCCTGCCTGCCCTTCCATCATCCGTTCTAATGAGAAGTGATTTGACGGCCGTTTCCTCTTGCATTGTGTGTGCTGCTCCTTTGACTCCTTTTTCCGTCACTCCCCGTCTCCTTTTCCTTGTCATTTTCTTCCCCAGTTTTATTTTTTAACTAATTTCTGTTTCATTCAGTATCCTATTTTGCTCTCTGTACACTATGCCTAGTAAGCCTCTTTCCTGTTTATTGCATTGTTTCGTTCTTCCTTTCAACATAGTACTTTTCCGGTATTTTTCTCATGTGCTTCGTTGTTGTTGTTTTTTTTTGTTATGACTTCCTTTACCGCTCAGTTACCCTTCCCTCCACACTTTCTCCTTGTTTCATTATCCGTCATTCTTGACTTATTTCCTTCTCGTCATGTTTTCCGTTTGTTCATTCACTTTGCACCACCCTCTCCCCACATCGCTCCCTCCCCCCCTCCGTATTCATCCAAGCTCTCTGTGAAGTTTTGTGTTGCAACAGAGAGCAGTGTTTGTGGTTTCATCTTAAGTGTATTTATATTATCGCCGATAGCGATTACCCTTGAAGGTTTGTGTACGTATGCACAAACGCACACGTGCATTTACTGTTTATGATTGTGTGTATATTTGAGAGAGAAAATTGATAAGAGGTCGCGACCTGTTATGAATTTCCTCGCCGTCCCTTCTGTTTGTTTGTACAATGAGCGTAAATAACCGATTACGTTTGTCAGCGAAGTGAATGGCGGCTTGTGAATTTGACAGCTAGTCTGCGGGGAATTTCATTGCTGTTATGATTTCTGTGACGCCTCACACAGTATGTGCTGCTCTTTTTCGTATTCTCCCGCTTTAGATCTCCAGTAACAGACTTAATTCCGTCTGTCCAGTATCTTTGCTGTTGATTGCAATGTTATAGACAAGAGAGTAATACTTAGATATCTTTCAAAAGTCTGGGGAACCCAGAGGAAATAATTGTGTTAAGAATATGACTGGCGTTATTCTGTTGCGATTTTTAGCCCAGTATTTCTGGAATATATTCGGGTATTATTGCATTGTTTTATGCGTATGTGCCTGCGTAGACTTAATAAGCCTTTAAAGCTGGACTGTCGTTATTTAGTAGGTTTAAAGCTTGAAATCTCTTATTTCTTATTAGAAATCTTTTTTTAGTATGTTCAGAGCTTGAAATCTTGTATTTAATAGTATGTTTAAAGCTTGAAATCTCTTATATATTATTAGAAATCTGTTTTTTGTAGGTTCAGAACTGGAAACCTTTTATGTAAAATAGTTGGTAAAGCTTCAAACAGTAATAGGAATTCTGTTGTGATTAAGGAACGATTTGTCACTTAGCCGTATAATGTGAAGCGCATTCGTTGTGAACGATCAAGTAACGAAGCAGCTCGACATATCGCCTAAAAATATCATCAGACATTTACGCGCGAGCGAACTCAGGAGTGCGCGCAGGCTCTTGCGAAAGAGACGCCTTGACCCTGAACTCTGTTCTCTAACCTTCGTCTTGGGTAGTACCGAGTTTTTTCACTTGCCTCCAGGAATGGGAGATGTGGAGAGAGTCTAGTTTCATTATTTTATTTTATTGTTTTTTATTTTATTTATTTATATTATATTTGATGAACCTTCACATCAGGATTTGTAAGAGAACTGGATTGATGATTCGTATGTAGTGTATGAGAATTGTTTTCGTATCCTAGTGAATAATGTAAAAATGGGTTTGGAAAATTAAACATATTTATGTATACGAAAACTCCTCTTTAAATAAAAGTAAGAGAGGAGCGAAGAACGTTTTACTCCGGTTAGTATGTGTAACCGTTTTCTGTCAATCATGATTTCGGCAGTACTTAGGAGCGTTATTTGTACGTGGAATGTCTAGATCGGAGTAGGGCTCATTATCTTACGACAAAGCCCCTTTATACTGCTGTTAGACTGACAATAAACTTATTTTATTCTTCCAAAGGATTTGCTCCCTTGAGTTTAGGGCTGCGGAATTTAAAATAAGCATTTGCCTTCACTCAAATACTCCTATAGCGCATCAGTGGAAAAGCACCTTATTAAGCAAATGCGATTTTCTTTCGTACCCACAAAAAAAAAGGAAAAAAAAACCTTTTAGCTACCCTAATAGCAATGGGTCCGCATCACTGATGTTTATGGGAAAACTTCCAAAGAAATTGGCGTACCTATACATGTTACCGTACCTTGAGAGGTTTACCCCAGTGATCGTTGACGTACGCAGAAGGAGATTCTGTTATTTTCAGTCGTATGAATAACAGTCGCTGCACAAGCTGCTTATGGAACAGTCGTATGAATACAGTCGCAGCAGAAACTGGTGATGCCTCACAGACTGTTTATGGAAGCGCGTGTCGTTTCAAAGGTTAGATACCTGGAGCTACTTTAACTAAGAGTCAATAACATGCATACTATGTTCCAGGAGTCATGCAAAGCACGTATTATCGAATATATCTTATCTGAAAGATTTTGAACGCCTAATTATTCCTCGAGGAGCCGGAACTAAATGTACCGCGTATTGTCTGCGATTTAGAAATTCCTTTTTGTAGAAATAATGCTCCCGTTTACTTCCAAAACCATATGTTTGAGAAGAAAAAAATTTAGAACATATGAGAGGTTGGAAAATAAAAATGTGTCTGAAGATTGTCTCCATAAACAAGAGATCTTGGAAACCGTAGGTGTATCTGTGTATAAAATAGTTTATCAGTGTACAGATAATACTGATGTCTGCGTGACATTCAGAAAGGTGTGTTAATTAAAATTGTTGTAAGGATATGCAAAATATTTTTTACATTATTTTTTCTTCATACAGTTTTTTTTTAGCTTGGTAGATCCTCCCAATACCGGTATTTAGTGTTTTTTAGCTGTCTTAAATAACAATTCCCCCCCTCCCCCCACCGACTACGCTATTTTGAGATCCGCAAGAGCCTTGCACCCCGTGTCAAAATTATCGTACAAAAACTCTCTCCAGTTTTAACAAGGTTGGTGTCATTTTAAAACTGGTGAAATCTTGATGTATTTTATGTTATCATTTGACACATGTCAAATGATCATTTGACACGTATCAAATGATTATTTGACAGGTGTCAAATTAATATGCAAAACTTGAAGAAAAATGTCCGCCCGCGATCCACAATGACCAGCTGGTATGGACATTAAAAAAAAAATAACTAGTCACCAAATGTGTACTAGACTTCCGAAGAGTCCAGGTTGTAATATATCTTTGTAAGATACTACAAAACAAATTTGTTTTTGTTAGTTGACAAAGAAGTTTCCTCTTGGCGCCCTGTCACCAAAAAGTGCAGAATGATCGGGAATTTGAGAAACAATACCAATATGCTAGTGAGATTAAAAGAATAAATAGCTTTGTCATTGCTCATACGCGTATTTTAATATTGCCGAACGTTTTAGAGACTCGCTTTATTTAAATCAACTTGATTAAACAAGTAAGTTGAAAACAAAAAGGTAGGAAAATGAACGAATTGGGGATTAACACACACACACACATCTATATATACATATATATATATATATATATATATATATATATATATATATATATATGTATATATATATATATAAAGATGATAGATAGATGTGTGCCCGCTTGCTTGCTCTTATATATACATATTTAGTGAAGATCTTTTTTTTTTATTTCAATGTTTTTCTTTCTTGTCTCTCATGACCCACTGACATTACGATGGTCCCGTGATCCACAAGCTTTTTTTTTTTCCTATGCATATCAGCATACCAACATGTCAACGAGTGATTCTCTGGTATTTATTTTCTACCTCCTGTTATTCTGTAATTTGTTTATATGGGGATTTGCTCTTTATATTATTATATATATATATATATATATATATATATATAATATATATATATAATATATATATATATATATATATATATATTTGTGTGTGTGTAAAAGAGAGAGAGAGAGAGAGAGAGAGAGAGAGAGAGAGAGAGAATCTCCTAACAGTAATAAGATTTAGTCATCTTATCTGAACCTACTGGCATCATCCTTAGTTGAAGCAAGAGAAGTTTACTACGCCGAGTACTCAGATTTAGGTGATCCAAACTGAAGGAATTGAGCAGAGAATTTTAGCTGTCGAGAGGATTTCCTGAATCAGTCCTTTCAGATGATTTAATTCTGAAATAATCGTAGGATAGGCGTTCATCCTTGTTTCCAACACTGGAGATCCTACTTCTTTCTTAGACGATGTTGATTGCTTATTATTGTGCTAAGAGACCAAGTCTATTTTATTGAATCTTCTCTTTATATAACAGCACTTCATAGTGTTGCTGATAACGTTTTAAGTGCTATTTATACTCTGTTGTTTTCCTTTGAGAGGAATCAGTATCTTCAACATACGTCAAGAAAGCAGAGCTTCAGATCTAGGAAGACCCAAATTTTTGCAAGATAAAATAGTCGTCGCACTCGAACTGATACGGAGCTTCTCTCGGAGAAGATATAATTGACTGGATGAAGTCTGAGTCAACAGAGACAGCACAGCGAGAGAGCATTCTCTCTATCGTGTGTCGGCAAATAGACTGACGACGCTTTGAAGAGGAGATAGCGAAAGGCTTAAGACTGACTGTCCTCGGCGCGGGATGGGCGGCGTAAATCGTGTGACTGAACGAACAAAGACATTTTCGAAATCTGAGTGTAGGAAAAGGCGGACAAACCCACTTGCATTATTTTTTTCTTTTTTTTTTCTTTGAGAATCTTTGTTTCAAAAGGTCACAACCGAGTGTTTGCTCTTTTGTCGAGTGATGCCTTCGTAGAAGATGTGATCTTTTATCCGCTGCAGTTCACGTGTCGTTTTATGAAAAACCTTTCATGCTTATAGCTGTTGTGATATCAGTGTCATGTAACTCAGTGAAAGCTGTTGTGATATTAGTATCACATAACTCAGTGAATTAGTGGTTTACTTTTGTTGTTGTGGTTTACTGGTGGATACTTAGTGTGGATGGTCAAACAACTGAACTTGAAGAACAAATCAACATCGACGAATATGTTAGAGAGAGTGAAGATTATGTCACAAAGTTCTGTAGGTAAGGGAGGCAGCAGGATCTATGCAAAAGATTTGGAATAAAAGAATTACTAGAACGAGAAATATAAAGTAATACGAATTGAAACGGAGTTGGTGAAGAAGTCTGCATTGCTCCTGGCTGCGTCATGCGAACATATTTTCTAGTTTTTAAATTTTTTTTTTCTATTTTTTCTTTATTTATTATTATTATTGTTTTTTTATTTTTTTATTTATTTATTTTTTTTTTTTTGGCCAGCATGCTGCCGTCAAATTTTTGCGTCAAGTATTCAATATGCGGCGCAAAATAGAAGCATGTTGTGTGCGGGCTCGTATAACTCAGACTTATCGAACCTGCACAATTCTTATATGCCACCAGTGCTGATTGCTTCATGCAACAAATATTGAAGGAAAGCTTCTAAATTGGTCCGAAAACGCCGTGTTTAGACACTGGTTTAAGGAATGACGTAAACTTTTATAAAAACAATAAAGTCTAGGGTTGCGTAGCTCTAAATAGATGTGTAATATATATTTGTTTTTCACTAAGTGGCACGGTTGCAGTTCACACACACACACGTACACACCAATATTACATCTAATGCTAACAGATATTATGTAATAATATCCGTTTGAAATAAAAATGAATCTCAAATATCGAACTTTTTTTATACAAAATTTGGAAATTATAACTTAAAAGAAAGATGTACTAATAGTGATTATTGGTTAATCTGTTCTCGAGCTACGTAGGGCTGCTATTTTAATCTCACATACTGTTTTCAGATACGTTGATGTGACAACTTGAAGCAAACTTGAATTAGTAAACAAGTAAATTGCCGGATCTTTTTTTATGTATTAAATCGTGTAATTTTTATTTTATTTTATTTTATTTATTTGTATTTTTATAATAACCTGTCAATCCTGTAACTGCTTCAGTCGTACTACGTTCTTATTCGAATATGTGATCAACCATCCCCGGAGATTTCAAAAGTTTTCGGCCGACCTCAGTCCCCCCCATCTACCCCGATCGGAGTCAGGGTCATTCGGGCGGGTTTCTGTGGATTAGCTCTTATTTCTTTCTTTCTTATGTTCCTGCTGTTAATTCTTTCTTCGTGTCTGCGACACGTGCATTCCCCCCCCCCCCCCCCCCCCACAAGCTCTTCCTTTTGTATTTATTTATTTATTTAGAGTGAATTTTGAAGCTTTGTAGATAATGCAATGCTCACTAGAATATGCTTCTCAGCCGAGTGATTAATTTTCAGATATATATATATATATATATATATATATATATATATATATCTATATATGTGTGTGTGTGTGTGTGGTGGTGGTTGTGGTTGCGTGTGGTGTGTGGGTGTGGTGGGTGTTGTGTGTGTAATTAACATGCTTATCGGTATGTCAGGCTTTGCATTGGACTAAACGGAAATTGGAACAAATTATTTTAGTTATATTTATTTGACATTAATTACGTTAAGCAAGATATATATAATGTGTGTGTAAACGTGTATGTGTATGTGTGAATGCGTGCGTGACTGTCTATTGTTCGAAACGGTATGTTGATTTTTGGTGGCATTGAATATTGACCAGCAAAGAAGAGAAAAATCTCCGTCAGAAATGTCAAGGCAGTTTTCTCTGCCTCGTCAGAGCTCGCGCAAAAAGTGGGCGCCATTGTACAAGTGGATGGAGGAACGGAGAAGAAAAGAGGGGAAAAACAGCAGAGGAAGGTCGAGAGGCGAGTCATCTCTGCAGCCATGACTTCCGAAATTGCTCGAAATGGCATGGGGTCATCTCGGCTTGGTCGGTGGTGTGAAGAGTAGTCACGCGGCCGTTGTGTTCAGTGTGGATATTTTCGAGTTTCGGTTGCGTAGTTTCATTCATTTATTTATTCGTTTCCTCTTACGTCGTGTTTATTTTTAAACGCAG
>NC_087210.1:70985955-71000955 GCF_015104395.2 Macrobrachium nipponense
ATCGAAAAATAGGGAACCTTGAGGAAATTACCAAAATCGCATAATGGCACAATTTTCTCTGAACTCTCCTTTATAAGGAAGAAACTTGAATACCAAAATATTCCTTTCCTTTCCTCTCTCTCCCACACAGCTCTTTTTATTACTAATCCTTCCTTTTATATCCTAGAGTCACCTGTCACCCTTCCCCCCCAAAAAAAAAAAAAAAAAAAAAAAAAATCTTACCAGTAGATAACAGTGAGGCTTTGTGGTGTGACTTGCCTTGTGGTGTTTGTTTTGGTTCTTCTTTGTTGAATATTATTATTTTTTTATTTGTTACTGGTGCAGTTTAACGCAGGCCTTCAATATAGTATTCTGTTTTGACTTAGACAATAATTTGTTCTTTTGAAACTTGCTAAAGAAATTAATGATATTTGGCGTGCTAAAGCAATTTTATCTCGCTGTCAACATCCGCCTCTGTGAAGTTAATGTAAAAGATTAGGAATGTACAAGTAAGGTGGCTTATGCCCGTTGATTAACGAAGTGACAGGTAAAGGTTAAAGCAATATTGGAAACTAAAAGAGCGGGGCCGTCCCATTTTCTTACTTCTCTGTTAATTTGAACGTGTTTGTGTTTTGTTAAGTAGGGATGGATTTTTCTTCGACTGCACTAGAATACAAGGATTGTTCAAGTTGGTCTCATCATGATTTTATCTGCAATTTTATATTTGGTTTTGCTTTTGCTTAAAGATAAGTTTTATTGGTGTTATAATAGTGAAAACCATGGTCTCATTTGACTAGCAAAAATTATAGATTGATTACCGACATTATCGGATACGTTATATTTGTGATGAGTACCTTAATTTGATTTTGTCTAGGACCCAATGGGATTATAGTACGCATGTAGTAATTATTGTAAAAAAAATCATGCTAATGGTACCTTGACCCATGGAAAATTTTCAATGTTAATTAGCGGTGGAAAGCCAGTGTATGATAATGAGAAAGAAACGGTTTTGATGTTTACGAAGCTAAAACTTGGCTACTCAGCTTATTTTGATAATTAAGGAAAGTCTTTGCAAGGAAAAATCTATTCATTGCCAATTAATCCGAATCTTCACAAAATTGTGGTTTTGTAGATAAACAGAACCACAATCATGGATAACAAAAGAAAAGTTACATATGTAATTCAGTACAATACATTCAATGACTGTTAAATTCACTTGTTTTGCATTTTTTGTTCAGCAGGTAATCATACGATTGTACAAATACATTCTTGAATCAGGCCGCCTGAACTCTACTTAATTCAGACGCCGGGTTTAACAAACTCTCTCCTCGCAAAAAAAAAAAAAAAAAAAAAAAAAAAAAAAAAAAAAAAAAAAAAAAAAAAAAAATCCTTATTCATGAACGGTCAGAGCACGAGACGCTACTTGCAGACGGTATAGGCTCCATTTGCTTCGTGGAATATCAAGCCGTTCGTGTTTGTTATATTACCTCGGTCCACTTGACGTTATAGCGACGTTTGCAAGACGTACCTACAAAGCTCGAATACCAGTGACTCGTCAGCGGGCAGATACAAGGTCCTTTAAATATACTCCGAGTATATTTAAAGGACCTTGAGTATATTTAAAGGACCTTGGGCAGATAGATATATCACCTCAGCGTATCTGATAGAGGGCGCTTGCGATACTTAGACGCGTTATGGTATTTTTGTTCGTGAAAAGCCTAAGGAGTTTAAACCGCAGTTTGTTTGCTCTCCTGACAAATGGACTTGGTAGATTGAGGTTGAAAAGGTTTGGCTTTGTTTATGAATTTCGCTTACATTTTTAATATACGGGCTTCGGATCGGTATAAATAATGAATTAATGTAAAACATACTCATCAAAGCTACAATAGCAGATTTTTGCGACGTCCCCCAGTTTTCCTTTTTAGTAAGTTCGAACGAATTCTCATCAGAGAACCTGTCGTGTTTTCCAAACTATATACTTTGGTGTTTTCGAGTCTGTCGCTGATCTGCTTCCCTTCTTTCGGCATCGGGCCGCGTCATTTCCCTGCCTTCTTGGCCCTTCCCTCCCGCGAGGCTGTGCACCCAAATGAAAAACGTAAGCCGCTTTATCAGAAATTTCGGTTTGTAACGAGAGGGTTCGATATGGAGGATGCAAGGAGCAGCAGCCAGCTGCTCGGCTCCTGTGAAAAGACGGTCTTTGTGGTTTGGGGGGAGGGGGGGGGGGGGGCTCGTACGGGAGAGAGGGAGGCGGTGCTGTGAAGGAAGAGTCAAGGCCGATCGCCAGGTGCTTACAGTTCATTGCAACGTTCCCCCATCCCCCGAAACCTCTCTCTCTCTCTCTCTCTCTCTCTCTCTCTCTTCTCATCAAATCTCTCTCTCTCTCTACTTCTTCCTTTCTCCTCGTAATTCCTTCTTCGTCGGCTTCCTTATTTCTTACCTCTTCCATTTCTCTCTCTCTCTCTCTCTCTCTCTCTCTCTCTCTCGTAAGTTCTCTTTCTCCTTTCTCGTCCGTAATAACCTTCTTCGTCGGCTTCTCTTGTGCATCCCTGTCTCTTACCCCTCTTCCGTTTCTCTCTCTCTCTCTCTCTCTCTCTCTCTCTCTCTCGGCTTCTCTTGTGCATCCCTGTCTCCTACCTCTCTCTCTCTCTCTCTCTCTCTCTCTCGGTTGCTCTTGTGCATCTGTCTCTTACCTCTTCCGTCTCTCTCTCTCTCTCTCTCTCTCTCTCTCTCTCTCTGGTTTGCTTTATCCGTTTATCCGTTCAGATACGAAACCATTTGCGGTTTCGTATCTGAATCTCATTTGGTAATGTTCTAATTTTTTTTCTTATTCCTTTTCATATTTTTGTCATTACATCTTTTCGTTCATTTCCCAACCCTCGTTGACCCCTGTATGATATCGTTCCGTCTTCATTCTCCTATCATCACCCGTTCTCTACTTTGCTTTGTCGTTATTCTCCGTTACCTTCCATGTCTTCGTCCACTCCCTCACCGTAACCCTCCTATTTTATTTTTACTCCTTTTTCCCTCCCCTCCCCCTCGTGGACAACCATGCCAACCACCATTACCCCTTCCAGGTGTTGAAACGTTCCTCCTCCCCTCCCGTGAACACCCCCACCCCACCCCCTTCTCTCTTTCTCATTGCAGTGCAACCCCCCCCCCCTCCCTTTCTCTAGCACCTCTTGCCTCCTTGTTTAAGTGAGCTCAACTACTCTTGTAATCTGCCAGTATTTGTATGTTGGATAAGAATTGCTGATTTCTTCTCTTTGCTTCTTCCTTTGCAACGGGAGGTCCGTTGAATTCTCATTGTACTGATTTCTTTTAGATGAAACGCCAGCGAAAATAAACCCTGAAGTTCAAGTAGTATGTAATCCCGTATCTAAACTACTCTGTGCGTGTATATCAGCACACACACGGCAAAAACGACGCAAGGGTGAAATTTACAAGAAGTCTGCACTGCGTCCTTTTATTCACAAAGATTAATACGGTTATTGTTTAACATCTCATGAAAGATATGAACAAGACCACTCCATTCCCATCTGTCAGTACCCTCTGAATATTGTAACAATCCCGGAATTGCTTTGGAAAGATCTCTTGCCTTCGTTTCAGTCTTATTAATTAACGAAGTACAGGGTGTCCATAAAGTCCCAGTACCATTACAATTATTTATTGTTCAGAAACCATATAACATAGAGTAATGCAGTCATTTGTAGAATGTTCTACATTTCCTCAAGTTAACATCCAGAGCACTTCATGCAATATATTCCAGATGTGCACTTCCGGTTGCCCTCACAATGCCGAGACGATAATATTACATAAATACATAGTCATCGTTTTGCAAGTTAGAACCACTCAGTTTTTATTATGATTTAGGTGTTAAAAGGGAGGCTTGTTAGAAATGATCACAGAATCCTTATAAGAAAATAATTGAGGGAAACAACACTTGGAAATATGGCTTCATGGATTGCAAATGTACAAATGTGATTCCTAGAAAAAGTGAATACCTACGTTAACACTTTATGCATGAATCTTCATTTGTGTAGCACTGCAAACCATAGTGATAATATGATCCATTTTTGTATTCTCTCTCTCTCTCTCTCTCTCTCTCTCTCTCTCTCTCTCTCTCTCTCTCTCTCTCTCTCTCTCTCTCTCAAAATCCCTTTTTTCTCCTCTGCTCTCTGAAAACTGTAAGAATTAAAGTTTTATCTTTTCCCTGATTATTTGCAATGTCAATACAGGGTATACTATTGCTGCAAACCCCCAGCAAGAAACAAAAAATATATATAATATAATATTTTTATATGTGTGTGTGTGTGAGGCTGAAGTTGACAGTAGGATAAAAGCTGTGTGGAAGTGGAGAGAGGTAGCTGGAGAAGTATGTGATAAGAAAATACCAGTCAAGCTAAAAGGACCAGTGTTAATGTATGGATTGAAAACATTGGCTCTAAGAAGAAAAGAGGAAGTAAAGCTTAAGAGAACAGAGATGAGAATGCTGAGGTGGATTATGGGAATATTGCTGCTTGAGAGATTGGAAAATGGTTAATAAGAAGGGCAAGCAGGCAGGCTTAGTAAAGATTAGAGGTAATAAGAGAGTCATGATTGAGATGGTATGGGCATGTGTTAAGTATGGATGATGAGGAGGGAGTGAATAGGGCTTGGGAGGAACCTGTTAGAGGAAGAAGATTGGGAGGGAAACAGAGAATTAGATGGTGAGATAAAGTGAAGAAAGATAAGTAGAGAAGAGGTTTGGTGGAGGATTATGCCTTTAATAGAAGTTAGCGCAGAAGGCACATCAGGCAACCGTCTCCTTAATGTAGGGATAATGGTGGGAAAGAAGATGTACAGTACACACACACACACACACACACACACACACACACACACATATATATATATATATATATATATATATATATATATATATATATATATATTTATATATGTGTGTGTGTGTGTGTGTGTGTGTGTGTGTGTGTGTGTGTGTGTATACTTTTCTAAGGCTAAGATATATCATTAACATAATTTTTCATTGGAAACGTGGACTCAGATTACACGAATGTTTGTTGGGTGGTGCTATAGTATATGCTAGGATGATTTGTGTAAATATAAAATGATACGCCCATTTTTGGACAGAGCTGTAATGGGATGTGTTTATTTAGAATGGACATGTAATCTTTAGACAGGTTTTTTCTGTATAATGAGATAAATAAGAGATGAACTTTATGAAAACATTCTTAAATCAAGTTCTCAGTTTTCTAAAGAATTCTTTCTAAAATGGTTTCTTTCATGAATTAGTGTTTCTGACTGATGTTGTGTGGCTCATCTGTAAATAGTTTGTAAAAGGTATTTTTTTATGGTTTGCTAGATTTGTTGTTGATCTGAACTGTGTTGTATCTATACTACTGCCCTCTGTGAAGATTCCAATAGACTAATAATATCTTTGTACGTAGTCAGATAAGTGATGCTGTGATATATGATCAGTATGGATGGTGTTGTCTTTCCACCTTTCTGCCCTATTTTAGAGTGTCATTTCACCCAAAGGTGCATTTTTAAAATCCTATTTTTTTTTCATCTGTCTCCCTGCCTCCACAGTTATTGTTGTGTCTTTGATCCCTTCTCTTCACTCTTTTTTTCCCCCTTTTTCCCAGTAGCTCAGCGTTGACAGTGGAATATCATGGGGAAAAAGTAAGTCTTTCTTCATAGAGTAATATTGCCCACACCTCACCTCTCCATACATCCCAACCCTAACCACATGACAGGGCCACGAAGAGATGCTCGAAACTTGCATTCTAGATGTGAGATGGGGCCTCCTGCATGATTTTTTTTGAAGAGCTCTTTCGTGGATCCCTGTATTGTTTATGATACTTCCATTCTTTGTAATATCCTTATTTGAAAGAAAGGAAAAGCAGGCACTTAATGTCTTCTTGAAAAATTTAAAAGTGATTCTTCTTAATTCAAAATTGACTTGCAGTTTTTCATTTATTTATCTTTCAATTCTTATACATACTTATGTATTTTTCCATTGTATTTTACATGTTGAGTCTGTCAAACATTTAACTTTTGGAAGTATGATCCTACACCTAAAGGAATGCATCACTCTTAGTGGTTCAAGTTGGTTGTGGTACTTGTCTACTAAAACTTGTGCTGACTGTCTTCTGTAGCCTCTTAAAAACTGTTTTAGGATCAACTAATGCGTAGGTGTACACAGTATACAGTAGTTGTAGTTACAACTAAGAATGATTAAAGTTACCTCACCAGCTTCAGGTTGTAACTCTAAATAGACTGGTGTTTATAAATTTCTGGTGTAGTCTTATTAGTCTGTTGTACTCTCACATGTTAGCTGTGGGAAATGTTAAGACTTCATTTAATGTAACATCATGACTATTATGCTGAGACACATAAATCTTAGTGTATCTTTTAAACCACAACTATAAAATGGTTTTTAACCTAAGCTTACTTTATGGTTTAGGAGGTAACTAAAAGCAATATGTACATGCTTTATAACAAAGTGTGTACCTTAAACCCAGTGGATTATGTATATACAACAATAATTGAGAATTAGTATTTTGTGATAGATTGATTTATAAAGTGTATTCACTTTGTGTCATATAGTCTTGACGCAGTACAATATATTTTTACTGGACTAAAATGTGGCTGAAGGTTGTTTTGAAAACAAAAATTAATAAAATTTGTAAATTGTGATGAATAAAAATATTTTCATGTTCACAGTAGTAAGAAGATGGAAGGAGGAGGAGCTGCCACATCTCCTGATGAGGAGCCTCCAAGGGATCCTGGTTTATCCCAACATCACTCTTACACAAATGAGGACTTGGAGGGTCATCGTGCCCACTCCATTTATGTGGGTGTTCACGTTCCTGGGGCACATCGCCGTCGTTCCAGACACCACCGACATCGTCACCACCATCATCGAAATTCTACTAAGGAAGACTCTGAAAATAGGCCAGGTGAGAAAACTTTTCAAATTACAAGTGCCATTCATTTTGTTACTGAAGAAATCTTGTGCATGATCAATGTTCAGATTCAAAGTAACTTTTTTTGCTTGGTTTCTCCTAAAGTATTTTAAAATTGAGAGAACGAAAGTGTTGCAGAATGTTTGTGATGTTTGTCTGCTTCAAAAGTATTGGTTTGCATGGCAAGTAGTGAAAACATGAATATTCTCTTTTTAAGACCTAATCTTAAACACTTTCCTTTGCGTATGGTGCTCTTATTGAAGCAGAAAAAAAAAGAGGCCTGTAGTACCTACTATTTTTAGATTTCTGGAATAGACATTGAATGCATCAACATTTTCATGATCATAATAGTGGTATAAATCCTGTAAGACACTTCATTCAACCGGATGGTGTTTATGACAAAATTAAAGTTGACTGAATATTTATTAGTAATGAATTACCTTTTAAATACGTAAGTAAATAATGATTACATATATAGTACTCTTCTATCTTTCCCAGTAACAAATGCAGGCAAGATAAATTTACTTCTGATATATGTGTATACAGTCTAGACATGTATATGTATAATTGAAATGAAAGAGCTTTTGATTTTTCAGTATATACGATCATTATTGCATACATAATGTATTATACTACATCTGTAAACTTGTTGAATATGGGTTTTAATACAAACTTTTGCTTTATAAATGCCCTGATTTGTGACTGCAGGTTTGAACAGGCTAATTAATGTACTACATTGTGTTTGCTGGAGAGAGGAGAGGTGTGCACAAGCTGGCGCTGGATAATTACAGTAGCTACATTTTTTGGCATTATTATAACATGGAAAATATCCTTTCAAACTACCTATCTTATTTTTTTCTACATATAAAATGTGTTATAAATACTTATTTACGAAGACTTTTGTTGCTTAGTTTTTTATTGCTCATTTTCTTTACTGTTTTTCTTTTATTTCCATAACTTATCCATTTGGTTTAATAAGCACTTTGGTGGTGTGTACTTCATTTATATTTTAGAGTTATATGAGGCATCCCCATTGAGGTTGTGACATGGATCCTGTAGTAATTGCATTCATTGTACAATTTCCAAATTGGATTCCTAAGGAAGCATGATTTCTTTGGATTCATGTAGGTCTTGCCTTAGTCTTTAGCCATAGTTAGTAACCTTGGATAAAGCGTGTTATTAGTAGTTGGCTGATAGTATAAAATAAGTCAGTGTTTACAAAAACCTTACAGAGAAAAGGCAAAATCCATTGCAGAAATGGTCAGTAACTTGTCATTGACTGCTGTAGTTGGAGTTAGTGGTTCTCAGGCTAAGAAGTTGCACACTGTTGACCTTGCATCATGTTTCAACTGAACTTCATCATCAGCTGATAACAATTATCTCTTCAGATCTAGAATGGGTAACTTCATTTGAGGTAATGCTGTAAAATGATTGTGAGAGAGCTATTTGTGGATCTTCAGCAACAGAGAATTTGGAATAGCTTTGCTTTCACATGAATGAGAAACCTGAAACATGCTGCCTCCTCCATTAAAAAAATATAATGTAAATTTTACAAAATGGTTAGTCCATGTACCCCTTCTTCATACCATCTTAAGACCATTCTTCAAGGGTTAAAAGTATTACCAGATGACAGTTTTCTTTTAAATGACTTGGCCAGTCAGTCAGCTGAAATTGGAAGACTTTCAGACTATTTCATCTGGGTATTCTAACTTTTCCCACAATATTCTCTTGAGTATGGTTACAGCCTTTTATGTTCCTTACTGGCCATATCTATTTGAAGGTGTGTAGCATTCAAGGGCATTGTCTACCAAGTGATACACAGACTGTGAGTGACAAAACCTTTACTACTTCTCATGTGTTGTTGCAAAACTGGAGAAGTGATAGATAGGCGTATGATAAATTTCACAAAATTACTACACAAAATAAATCCTTTACAACCAGTTCAGACATTGTGATCACCTAAATGGCAGTTTTTTGTATGTGTCTAATGTATTGTCTAGTGCCACCTTGCTCTCACCTACTCTTAATGTAATGTTTACTTTAGCAAATGAGCATTTTCTTTTCTTTTTTAGCCAGTGCTAATCTTTGGTCTGTAATTAAGTCATTTTATAATACAGTGGTTTGTATGTTGCAAAATAATGTACAGTATAATGATTTGGAACATTTTGCATTGTTGTTGAACTCATCTTAAATGTTATGGCACAGCATTTTTTTGAACTTGGAATATTGAATGCATTAATTTTTAAGCTCTTAAGTATAAAGAGTAGCAGAAATTTACTTTCTCCTTATATGCATGATAATTGTTATGGTGTTTTTATTTTTTCAGTTACTTCTCATGCTGTAAATTATTTCTATTCCAAATTATTTCTCATTATCATAAACTGATCAGATCTATACAGTATGATTTAAGTAGTGACATTAACCAATGGATCAATGAATCTGTTTGACTTTTGGGCATATGTCACTTTCCCCCAGTGTTGCCCACTCTGGAAGAGGATTCTCCTGATGGATTCAGTTGTACGCCTCTGCACTACAGGCCAGCCACGTGGGCAGCCATGAAAACACGATTCCCTCTATTGTTTTTCTTACCATACTCATAATATTTATTCACCATTAATTATTTCATTCAAACCACTAATGAGCAAAAACAGTAGCTAAACTACAGAAAATGCTTTTAATATTCTACTTCTGTGTGGTACCATTTTTGTCAACTTTGGCCACCATGACTTATTATGTATATATTAGAGGGTGGGTGTTTAATTTAGGATAACATGATTATCAAGCAATAACATATTTCACTAAAATTTTTTGTTGTTCTCATAAACAATTAATGGCTCATAGCTTAAAATTCATAATACCTATGTATGGTATTCATTGGAATTTTGTTGCTTGGTGAAACCTTATAATACCGTTACTTGTCCATCTTTATCTAATCTAAAGCTACTCATGCTTTAGAGAGTTCTAGCTTTTCTTACATGTTTTCCATTGTACATATTACATCCAGTATGAAGGCTGTGTGATATCCTATAATAAGGGATTCATTATGAGTGATATTGTACAGCAGTGTAACTTGTTTATATACAACTACATACTCAGAACACATAGTACACAGTAAGTGTACTTGTACAGTACTGTATTTTACTCACATATACATATGGTTAAATGTTGAAATGAAAGGAAGTTGATGTTCGCACTCTGGGATATGCATTTTCTGGTAGCTTCTCTGGTAAAGCTTTCTGTTCAGACGAGAAAAGATCATTAGCTCATGCAGTGGTTGGTTTTTGACAAAAATTCAAGACTTGAGATCCCTCGGGAATCCTGCTTTCATGGTTCACCTTGGAGTGTGAGCCGTAACTGGCTTTATGCATGAAACTTGTTCCAACAGCATGTCATGAGTAATAATGCAGATTACATATATATATATATATATATATATATATATATATATATATATATATATATATATATATATATATATATATATATATATATATAGTATATATATATATAGAGCATGTATATTCAAATTTCAAGGTACAAGTAAACAATTAATATCTCACTCACTCCACCTTCGGAATAATTTGCATCCAAAAAATTATACTATATTTAAGTGCACCTACCTGGATTTGAACTTTCATCCTAGATGGTTCGTATATAAAAGACTTAAAAGCACTCCGTTGAGTTTACGAAGTTGCTGTCCATCATATACCAGCCTTGAAAGGCATGGGTTCAGATACTAATACGTATGTATTGCAGATGTAATTATGAAATTACTTATGATGATTGCACATACGTACAAGGACTTGAACACTTTTATGTTTTTTTATGTGAGTCCAAAAGGCATGGGTTTGAGTCCCAGTACTTGCCCTTAACATATACTACATATAATTCCATTTGGGTGCAAATTGTTCAAGACTTGTAGTGAAATTGATATTGATAGTCTATTTGTAGCTTCTTATTTGAATAAATTATGTTTTATACATACTAATGCATTTAACTTTTTGAACCCTTAGAGTCCAGGACACAAGAATTTTCCAAAAGTATGACGCTGCTGTATTAACTATATATATATTATATATATCTATATATTATATATAATAATATATATATATATATATATATATAGTATATGTTTGATTTTAAATCACGAAGAAATAAAAATACACGAACAAAGTTACAGCCACGAAGAGAAATTGAGACAGTGGAGATGCTAAGTACTTGAGTCTTATTACCAAGACATGGTCACAGCAACTAAAGATATACAGAAGCGAGGCCCTATATAAATGGTGGGTACAAGTCATAAGGGAATACAAAAAAGTCGGGAGATCACAGAATGGTCAACAGATTCCTTCTGCAACATATGTTTTATGACCGGGTCAAAAGAAAATAATCCTGCACTTGCATTGAAATTATTCACCCAGGTTAACTGAATCAAAACAGATCCTAACAAGTTTCTTAAAATAATTTTATTACAACATGACAATATGTACATGTTTGGCTTTACGTCTAATGTATTCTGTGGGACTTTTCACATAAATGTAAAAATAAAGCACCTGACCTGTTCTTACTGAGTAAGAACAGGTCAGACAAATATGCTTCATTTTTACATTTAAGTGAATAGTCCCACAGAATACATTGGACACAAAGCCAATTTTTCTCACGTTGTAACGAAACGGTTTCAAGGAACTTGTTAGAATCTGTTTTGATTCAGTTAACCTGGGTGAATAATTTTAATGTAAGTCAAGAATTATTTTCTTTTGACCAGGTCATAAAACATATGTTGCAGAAGGAACTGAAAAAAAGAATAAAGAGGATTACCAATAAGTAGATTTCGATTTCAATCTGTTGACCGTTCTGTGACCTCCCGACCTTTTTATATTCCCTTATGACTTGTATCCACCATTTATATAGGCCCTTGCTTCTGTATATCTTCAGTTGCTATGACCATGTCTTGGTAATAAGACAAAAATACTTAGCATCTCCAGTGTTTCAATTTTCCTTTGTGGCTGTTACTTTATATAAATGTTGATATGCCATTACATATATGTTGTTTCTTAGGGCTCAGACATCAAGATTGGTGAGAAAGTGATGGCAGTACATATTTGAAAAATAAAGAAAGATTTTTGAATTACTAAATTTATGAGGATGTTGATCTCTATAACAAGTATCACACTAATGTTATTGTTGGGATGTTTGATATTGTATTTTGCTCTAGACTTACACTTATTTTATTTTAATAAATGAATCAGTCTTCATCAAGATATTTGATATTCATGAGCTAGCATCATTTCAGAATCCTTAAGTAATAATCACATGCGTGTAAAGTTGCTCTATTGTCCCAGACTCAAAGGGTTAATCATGACCGACTTACGGTTTATATCTGGTGCTTGTTAAACTGATGTACAGTATAGAAATTTAAGCATTTTAACTAGTAGGACTGATGTACCTTTTTTCTTCTTCTTTTACTAAAATGTGATTCTCTCCCTGCTTCTGTTTTCCCTGATTAGTATAACATTCTTATGAGAGGCAGTTGTTCCAAAAATTAGGCCCCACTTTCTTTTTTTCTCTGTCTTTCCATCTAGGCTTGGGTTTATCAAGGGAATCAGGTTGTCAGTCCCTTCAGCCTTTGTGTTAGAAAAATTAGTCTGTAAATTTTGTCTCAGTTCTCATAATGGTATCCCTGTTAAGATGAAGATGAACCTTTGCTGACAGAAGTGTAGCATGAAAATCAGACAGAAGCAGTGGAAAAGCACCTTGGTTTCATGATCAATTATACCATCCTCAGAGAATGTTTTTATTTTTTGTAGTAACATAGAATACCTGTTTCTATGGTTGTTGCATTCTTTTTTTATTTTTGTCTGAAGGAGGGCAACATCTTGATCCATTATTTTGTCCTCTGTATTGGTTTGGATTTTTCCTTGTGTGGCAAATATTTCTTTAATTTATCCGCTTTCATGTAACTATTAAGGAACTTTGCTCTTAAATACTGTATATGTCATTGTACCTTTTGACTTGAGGTTAATTTAAGTATTGTATAATTACATTAATTTCAGTTAAGAGTATGTAATCAGTGTAGTTCATTACAGAAATGTTATCGTGTAGTTTGTAGTTTAATGCTTAGTTTTAATTTTCATTTTATTAAAATTTGATAAAATTTTCGTCCCTGGCAGTAACACCCCCAAGTCAGCGGGTCCAGTTTATTCTTGGTGAAGATGATGACGGTGATGGCACACACAACAGCCACCCCCTCTTCAGTGAGATGGAAACCCTTACAGAAATGGAAGGTGGAGAATTGGAATGGAAAGAAACTGCTAGGTTAACTTTTTTATTTTCTTTTCTATTGTTATATTGAAAGTTATGTTAAAATGCCTGTTATTAGATATATGGCTTTCATTGAACCCTGTATTACACACACAATAATGAGCTAACATTTTTGTATCTTTTGCAGATGGGTTAAGTTTGAGGAAGATGTGGAAGAAGGTGGTGAACGTTGGTCCAAGCCTCATGTGGCAACACTGTCACTTCACTCCCTCTTTGAACTTAGATCTTTTCTCCTTAATGGAACAGTTATTCTCGACATGGATGCTACCTCTCTTGATCAGATAGCTGACCTTGTTCTTGATAATATGATCAATCAGGGTCAGCTACCAGTTGAAGGAAGAGAAAAGGTTTGAAAAAATGTTTATTTAGGAAAAATTTAAGTCCCATTCTCACTATGCATTTCTTATCGTGGTGGAAGTATAAGCTTTACTGTTTAATGATGAACATAGTAATTCAAAACAAATTTGACTCTTCTGAATGATTATAACTTGATATAATAGAAGATTTACATAAGATAATGTTTTAATTTCATTCTCTCAAATTCCATGTAATTGTTTTAATTTTTCAATTTACAGTTCCGTGATGCGCTCTTGCGTAAACACAAGCATCTTTATGAAAAACAGAAACATAGCAAAGAAAATGGCAACATGTCTCGCTTACCCCTTATTCGTAGCTTGGCAGAAATTGGTCGTAATCACTCCTCCTCGAAAAGTGAGTATAAACCCAACACTGGTAACGCTATACCCATTAGTGTATATTATTTTTGGACCTACTAAATGACTGTACAGTACAGGTATTGGAAACTACTTTCACCAGAATTAATGATAATTACTTAACAGCTGTACACTTATTTTTTTATTAGTATTACCACATTATTAGTATTATCAGAAACCTCACCTTAATGTTTAAGTAACAATATATTAATTTGTATGCCATGATACATTTCTTTTCCATAATGACAAAGGAACGGGTGGTAAGACAGGACTAAAAATTCCCAGCACTCGTGCACTCAATAATTAATAATAAGATGAAAGAAAAAGTGGTCATTTAGATATTCAGTCCTTACATAGTCTTTGATTACTTTTACTAAATGTTTTGTAAATTGTAGTGTGTATTTGACCAGCATGAGTATCTTAGCATTATATATTTGAAAGGTGTATTAGCTTTTATATTACAAATAAGCTGCTTATGGACTTTTCAGTTTTATTTTCTTTTCTATCGTTGAGTGCACATGTGGTATACAAAATGTAAATATTTTTTTAAAGTTTCAAATATTGAGATTTGATTAACACCAAATATCTTTCCATTGATACTGTTCTCTTTTAATTTATTTGATTTGTTTTTCTATATATGTATAATTTTCTTTTTGTTTCACGAAATAACAGTACGTAGTAGTATTAGAGCTTCTTACTGACATAGAAACATTCAATAGTAGGAGGTTTGGACTGTATTTGCCATACTAATCTGAGGGAATTATTGTATAACAGTTTGTACAGTACAGTACTTGCATTTTAAAAAGCAGAAATGTACTGAAAGAATACAAAAATTATTGATAGCAGGAACTGGCTAACTCTGGATGTAACACTCTTTAATTTATTTTATTTTAGAGTACATACATAATACAGCATTGATTTTGGGTACAAGCCCAAATTAGAACTCATTTGAAGATATAACCAATTTATTTCCCTCAATTAAATGTTGAAACTTGCACATTGTACCTGTTTTCATGTCA